>NC_080755.1:19588318-19889746 GCF_020826845.1 Diceros bicornis minor | reverse complement strand
ACATTTCAAAGGAAGGGGTAGAGAATTATGGCCATTTGAGCAGTCTTATACAATGTTTGAAGAAGACAATTAGATCTTCATGATGTGCCCAGTTTTTGAATACCCCTTGGAGTACATATTTATTATCTCTACCCACTTCTTCTGGTAATCTTACCTCGTTTCATTTAAAGAAACTGTTCCTTCCTCTTCTGGTCACATGGTTTGAATGCGGCTGACCCTACCTCCCTGCCACAGAGACTGCTCTGAAAGGGAACTGACCCCAGTGGGCACGAGTATCCAATCTCCCCTGTAGGGATTGGTCCCAAGATATCCACACAAGATACCCATTGGGGACTCAATTTGTCTTTTCCGGGATTTCTTTTTTTCTCACTGTTACTAGGAGAGGCCCTGTTCCTATCTGATCAGGAAGGACATGAGCATCCACCATCCCAGCCTTGTCACAGAATAAAATAAAGTTGTCACAAAATCTCTGATTTCAGTCATCCCTGGGGCATCTCCCATCATTGTCTAAGCACTTTGGCAACGGGAATCAATACATTCACTTTTGCCAAGGTGATTCAAATTATGTCACTTGTAACCAAAGGAATCCTAACTGAAAGAGCCTCTGAACATAAAATTTCCCACAGAAAACGCAATGTTTGTACTTTCTAGGGGACTCACTAAGATGGTTTCGTGAATCACTTTCTTTTTGCATATAGAGCAGGGATTGCAATTCAGATGCCTAAAGGGAACAGACAGGTAAATAAAAGTGACTAAATGAAGGGAAGTGGAACTGTGGAGGACTGAAGGGTGTCTCCCCGTCTACAGGAGGCAGCCACTACTCAAATTCAGCACATTACTTTTTTGAGGGAATGTGGGCCCAATGTAGCTGGATCTTCCAATTTCTTTAAAAAACCCTGAAAATCTCAATTTAATGTTAAATTCCCCAATTTGTAAGTAATAACAACAAAATCAACTCATCTTATAGACGAGATACATCCATGAACCACCAGCTTGGAATCTCTGTTATGAAATTTACAGTGAATTCACCAACTATAGGGCTGACCGCCTGCTGTGTTCCTTACATCCTTGGGCTTCATTCCTCCCTCACTTCCATCACCAACACAAAAATGTTGAACGGTTACAAGCTTGTAGTCCATGTGACAAGAATAGAGGTCAAGAAAACTTTGTTGGAATGAGGATGTTGGGCTTAGCAGCCAAATCACTCAGCATACCAGCCTAAAGGTACATGATTTGAATCTGTGCCTTAAGAAAATTACAAATTACAGTGTTATAGACTAGCAGGCTGCTTATATACAGTTGAAAGTGTAAATCCCTGAAGATCCAAGTTCTACTTTATTTTGCTTAAACATAAGATACTTTTGCCACTTATCTGTTGCCTGTTAGCTCCAAGCCTACCTATTTAAACACTGCCCTGTAGGCTGGGACTAGGAGTCATATCTGTCCCAGGCTCCCTTGCCAACTGGTTTTCCATTAGGTACCACTAGTGAAAGGCACTGGCCAGAGACTGGAAGGTGGGAGGTACTAAGAAGAAAACTTAGTTAATACTTCCAGCTTGAGTTGGCATCTCTCCAGCAGCAGTGCACAGTAATGCTTCTGTTTTGCTGTACCCCATCAGAGCTGGCAGCAGCAGCCATGGGTGCCCTGCCCCACCCCCCATGGTAGTCTGAGCACCAGCTGTTTCCACCCCTTTGGCTATCCCAGCCCTAACCATGGGCTTCATGCATCAACCAGAGCTCCAAGCATCAGTCCTCCAGAGACTTCTCCAAGATCCTAGGTTCCGATAATACCGCTTCTTCTCTTTTATTCTCTCCAACCTTAAATATGGTAGTTGTTCTTTATGTCAACATCCACTTCTTGCTCTTTCAGCCTTCCAATATCCTGTACTAACCAATTTTGTATTAAATTCCTTCTGTTTGAAATAATTAACATAGTTTCTGTTTTCTTGACTCAACCCTGACTGATGACAATTTTTAGAACAAAAAGTTTACTTTGTATGATAGAATTTCTCTTTTTCTGAAATCATAATTTGAAAAATCATTTATGCAAATGCCAAGATCCTTGCTACAAGGAAGTAATTACCAATAAACCACAAAAAGTAATTCTGTAAAATACTTATTATGATTGCTCAGTTATTTATATTTAAAGCTCTCATTACTCATAAAAAGACTATTGCTAAAGTGTCATTCATAATTGACATTTATATTCTAAATCTGTCTTTACTCTTCTTGAATCGATTTCTATACAGGCCAACCGAAGTCAACACTTAGGAACCAACGTTCTTAGGACTGTTCTGCCAATTACACCAGTGGAGTTGGGTTTGGGTTTAAGAAGAGCTAATAAGTATTTAAAATTTAATAAGTATTTATAAACCAGATATATTTGGGGCAGGGGAATGGTAATTACTCATACTGGAATGTGAGCCTTCATTTTATGAAAGGATTCGTCTGAGGATGAGGTGAGAAGTTTAGATAGACGTTTAGATACACAAATATGTTTTTCTAGAAGATGAGATTACCTTATTTTTTTCCTCAAGAAACATCTACACCAAAAGGGTATAGGAATTGTTTTGTTATTGTCTTTTCTTTTCCTCAAAAGTACATATTATTTTTATTATAATGAAAATCATATTTTAAAGTTTCTCCAGCACAAATTTAAAAGTTTATATTGGAAAACTAGGATTTACATTCCATTTTTAAGGAAAATGCCTAATGTGTGCCTTTTCAATAAGAATCTACTGAGCACTTATGGGGTGCATTGTACTAAAAGAACACCAAAATAAAATTCCTGCCTCGGGGAATCTAAATCTTATTGGCAAGGTTCACAGACATCTTTACAATAAGTAGCTAATACATGACAGACTCTTAATAAACATTTGTTTAATGAATACATGAATATACCATCAAAAGTATTTATTTATTCAAACTCTCATTCCATCGAGGATTAGCCTTGTTCTGTTGATTTGTCATACATGTATTATATTTTATCACTTCTAAGACACACATTGCTCACTTTTCAACAACTCTGAAATCAGAATGGGATTACTATCAATGTGATTTTTTTTTTTTTTTTTGCTGAGGAAGATTCACCCTGAGCTAACATCCATTGCCAATCCTCTTCTTTTATTGCTTGAGGAAGATTAGCCCTGAGCTAACATCCTTGCCAATATTCCTCTATTTTGTATGTGGTTCACCACCATAGCATGGCTGACGAGTGCTGTAGGTCCACACCCAGGATCCAAACCTGGGCCACAGAAGCAGAGTGTGCTGAACTTAACCACTACACCACAGGGCCGGCCCCTCAATGTGATTTTTTAAATTATTGCTTCATAGATAATCTGCAGCATTTTCTTTTTTATAGTGGCAAATAAAATTACGGTATATATTCCATTGACAGCATCTTAGATTGAATGAAATACAATATGTATTGTATTTTCTGTATTTTAGAAAATACATATGACTTTGTAGGCATGTTTCCCCCAAGGTTCAACTGGGAAAAGTTTTCATGAGGCCACTCCATTCAATGAACATTCGAGCCTCCAGTGATCAGATAAAATCTACAATGAATAATTTATGTGTTAAAACCGACAGCTGACAAGTAACAACTTTATAAAAACTTGTGCATTTATGAGGGTTTATTTCTCAAATTTTTCAAATTACTATTGAATGTTGAACATGTATTTCCTATTTTGAACTTAATGTAAGACATAAGCATATATAAAAATCATGTGCATTTCTAAGCACTTATGATATACTTAAAAGATTTTCATATTTTAGTGTTTGAAATTCATCAAAGGTTTAAAAGGCCTAGGACATATGAAAATGACTAAACTGTATAAGAACTTTGAGAAGTTATAGAAGAAACACCAATAAAACCTTATAGAAGAAATGAAATTAACTAAGAGACCAAAATGAAATGTTATGACAAAGACAGGCAAAGAACACTGGGGAAAAAGAACAATTAACAATGACGAAAAGAATAAAATGTCATCACACTAACAAAATGTGACTCGTCAGTAAGGTATAATCTACACTAACTGCATAGTAAAGAATCACTCAGCATTGCAGTGTAAATGATTGGGCACACGAGTTAGAGACATCAAGTAAACACACCAATATTTTACTAATAATTATTGACACCTACTGGTTATGAGAATGTTACACCAGGTACATCAGGTTTAATCATATAGTCCTCTCTCCATTTCTTAGCCTTTCTCTTTCTTCTGTATTTTCTCACAGAGGAGTTTTAGCCGATGTGGAAGTTGGGAGAAGGGAAGGAGGCAGGAAGGAATAGAGAAAGCCATCCTTTCAACCCACTGGTGACTGTTGCCTGTCCTTCACCCTCCCGTCCTAGATTGCTGGGCCTCCAACATGACTTCACTGAGGAACTCTGAGAACTGTGGTTACCTGCTCTTTCCTCCACCATCCCACACTTCCTTCTCTTCCTGGATCAGGAATATGGAGTCTGGAAGTACACACGCACTCTGCTCTTCCTGGGCACCATAACTCGCTGCTCCTGCCAACTCAAAGGCCAACTCGCCTGCCCACTGATCATTACAGAGTTGTCCACTCCCAGCAAAGAGGGCAATATAGCTCTTTTTTCTATTGTATACTTTAGGGAATGAGTTTAAAACTTGACAACTTTGCATCACTATAAAATAAAAAGGGAAATTCGCTTAAAACTGTAGCAAACACTGAACATAGAAAGAAAACAAAAACTTTTGACTTTCACAATCATTGTTGTATAAAGATCTACAGGAGAAGGAAGAGGTGATGACTAAGAAAAATACAGTGCTTTCGTGGCTATGAGGTTACAAAGATGTTATTGCCAATTTGTAATTATGCTGTTATTTTGGCTATGAGTTTACAAAAATGTAATTGTCAATTTATAATTATACTATTATTATTCACTGGAATAATTTTCCACTGACTTCCAGGTTCCGTGTTCTTTTTAAGTTTTCAAGTCTTATGATTTTATGAACTTTTCTGGTAGAATGGAAAGGGCAAGATGAATGCCAGATCAAATTCATTTCGGTGAGATTAAGACTAAAATTTATGTAAGCAATAAAATTATCTTTAAGAGGACATTGACTGATTGTGTGATGATATGGGTTGCTTTTTCCTACAAAGTATTTTCCAGAAAGCCTTCTGAAAACTCTTGTGACACAATGGATACAAAATAGGATTGACAACGGAATTGAACCACTGAAGCCAAAATGTGATTTCATACACAGTTGTTTCAGGACGCTGACCTGGGGGATAAATTGAACGAACAATTGTGAACAGAGAATAGGGAGCCCAGCAAATGACAAAAACACCTAAGAGAATGGCCAGTGACTTGGCTAATTTCCTGGCTCTGAGCAGTTCAAGATGTTCCCTTCGGTGAAGAACTAGGGAATCTGATTGGGAGAGGGAACCCGTTTTGGAAGCATTTATGCTGCTATTCTTCTGAGTTCTTAAAGAAAACGGGAGACTGCTCTGTCTCTTGGAACGAAAGGATGCCGCTGCTTCCTCCCCTTCCTTCGGTTCAGGAAGAGACGTTCTTGAAAACAGTCTAGAACTGAATGAGCGTCCCCAGTTACTGGAAGAGACGGAAGCAGTGAGTCCAGCACCGCTTTGCCACCTGCTTAGATTACTACGCTTCCATAGTCTCCAGTAAATATATATATTGAAATAAGCCACTGAGAAGACAGGAAGGAGGAATTCCAAGAATGACATGATGGCAAGGATATACCATTCTGAAAAGAATCCAGGTTCACAATCTTTCTCCTCATTCTTCCAAGACTCTGAAACTAGAATTATTGGCCCATGCACTAAAAAGGCCAACACCCAGACAGCCACCATCAGAGCCACGATCTTCAAGATCCCAGTGTGTTGAGCTCTGTAAGATATCTAAAAGAGACCAAATAAATTATTTTCAAGATAATGAACATGTGTTGACTGTACAAACCATACAATAAGCCCTCAGGAATTTCGACCATATGTAAGAGGTGGGGATGTTTAACTGGACCTGGGTAACATGATGTGGGCCAGGACAGAGGGTTCAATTTCAGTGGAGCCTGGGCCAAGATGTAGACCTTCTTGGTGCTTTTCAAGGGGAAGACTGTAACCTTCAAGGTTAAACCTCTGACACTATAGAAAATGTCAAGGTCAATATCTAAAATAAGAAAGCAATTTTTCCTAGACCACGGACACTAATCTGAACTATTAAGCAACCGAAACTGGGTGCGCCTTTTCACAGTGTTTCTTAATCTGCTGGCTGGATCATGAGCAGCATTTTTTTTTTAATGAAATGGAATAGTCAATGTCAGAATGCATCGCACATCGCAAATGTATATATTGTTTGATGAAACTTTTGCTTTGGGAGTATAGATATACATAGAAAGAAACACGTATACTGAATCACAGTGTAAAAAGCATTTCTCACTGTAGTCACAGTCAAAAAAGTTTTAAAGCCACTGGCTTTTCTGATTCCAATATTCAGGAAGAATCTACTCTGTAGTTTATGCTGAGACTTCAAGGTGAGGTCAAAAAGAGAACGAAGAACTCTTACATTACTCCCGGAAGATGAAACACAAAAAGAAAGAAGTTTAAACCAACTATGGAGAGATACCACAGTGTTATTGAACATTACCAAATCCTTTCTTTCTATAAATGTTTCCACCAGACAAAAATGGTGCAAAGCCAGCCACTTTGAGAGAGGTGGCTATGGCGAGTGCCACAGTCTTTTTTAAGAGTGAAGAATGTTCTAGGTCTGCTTGGTCACAAGGATAGTCTTCTATAAGGGAAAATGAAGTTTTATAAGTGAGGATTGCTCTCGTATCACACGACCCATGATCTTTGATAGATCCTGAAATCTTTAAGACTATCTTCAATAAGAAATCTAAAGATGCCCAAGACCAACCACCCTATATGCAGGACAAGTGTATAAACTAAGAATTTTTTAAGGGGACCTGGAACAGACAACCTCTCTGAACCTCTTTTTGATCAACAAGGTTCCTTCCAGCTCAGATGTTCCATATTTCTCTGATTTCCTTACTTGAGGGAAAGGAAATGATCTACCCATGAAATGGAATATGCCTCCTTTTTTACCATCTCTCATGTACTATTTTCTCTGTGAGTTTTTAAGTCTTGCTCTAGAGTGCTTTCTCATTTTTATTAAAAGGGTGTAACATTACCCAGCACTCTCTTTCTTTGATGGATTGTACATAATGGGAAGGGCTCACCAATTGGCTAGAGGTTGGTTTAGAAAAACTAAGTTATTTTTAAAACTTCAGGGAAATGGATTTTTTTTTCAAAATTACTGGTATTTCTGAGGCTAAGCTAAAATGCATATGGTGCTGACCACAAGCTTCCCTATACAATAAGCTTTTTTGCCTTCTGCTTCTCATACCATTAATTAATACATCTCTTGCACTAAATCTAATTATTATGAAGATGGTAACAATACCCAGATGGTCATAAAACTGCATTTAGTTTTTTAATTGTTCTGTTCAATCTTTGTAATGACATGATGCAATATGCTGAAAAGTGATCTCTTTTCTATTATGCATAAGGTCAAATGGGATGATGGACATCCAAGGGAATTGAGAAGATGATGCCAATCTCTTCTTCTCTGGGTAGCACTTTTGACAGATAGACAGCTCAAGCATCGCTTGCATCCAGGCCCAGGACCAGGCCAGTTGGAGTGGCCTCCCTGAAATCAATCAGTGGCCCAGGTCCCACCCACTACAGAATATGTCTATGGTTCAGGATATTGCCTCTTACCTTGCTTCCTTCCCTGCCCCAATAAGATATCCAAACATTCTGTCAATCAAGTTTCTTTTGTGAGACAGAGCAGGTCCTGGAACTTGCTGGTGTTAAAAATGACATGAGATTGCAGAGCCATTCTATGTGCCTGGTGTGGGTAGAATTGTGTCCTCCAAAAAGATACGTTGAAGTCCTAATACCTAGTACCTATGAATGTGACCTCATTTGCAAATAAAGTCTTTGCAGATGTAATCAAGGTAAGATGAGGTCATATTCAATTAGAGTGAGCCCTAATCCAATATGACTGGTGTCCTTATGAGAAAAGACAGAGACACACAGGGAGAACACCATGTGACGATGGAGGCAGAGACTGGAGTGATGCATGGCTGCAATACCAGAAGCTGAGAGAAAAGCATGGAACAGAACCCCCTAAAGTCCTCAGAGAGAGCAGGCCCCTGTCTACACCTTGATTTTGGACTTCTAGCCTCCAGAACTGAAATGTATTCAAATTTCTGTTGTTTTAATCCACCCCATTTGTGGTACTTTGTACAGCAGTCCTAGGAAACTAGCTAGTCCTCCCTCAACAATATTTTTCATCCTCTTGATTTTACTGTCAAACTTCTTCCATCATCTTCAGGTGAAAAAATCCTCTCCACTTACTATCTTAATTCTGAGAACATTTCAATTCCCTTCTCTCCAGCTATGCTGTTCTGCTTTCCCCTTCCCACTTTTGCTTCAGCCACGTGGAATTTACCTGTCCAGAAAACTTGTCTAAACACTGTAGTCATGCACTGCCAGCTGCACTGAGCCTTCCTTTTCCAAATTATTGTCAGATTTCTATTTCCCAGGCCCAGCCCACCACCCTGCCCTATCACACTCTCCTCTGCTTTCAGCTACAGCAAGAGCCCAGCTTCCCCAGGACCACCTCCTCCGAGCTCCGGGTCTTCGAAGGCTTCCTTCTGGCTTACACAGCTCTGTTGGACCTCTTAGCCAGCAGAGCTGCGAGTGCAGCCCGAGTGCCCCCTTCGAGCACTCATGCACTCGTGTGGAGCGCTTCTCACACACTTAACTCTGTGCTAGGTACTGGGGACCTGGGATCCAGCTGACACAGCTCTCATCAACTCTGCAGCCTGCATTGCCGGGGAAATTCCTCAGGACAAGACCAGGCAATAAACCCACCCATTTTCTCCCTGGACATCACTCCTCATCTCTCTGCAATTCCTAAGCACTTTTTCTAACTGGGCAAGCTGTCTCTTACCTTCCCAGAAACCTCAGGTAGACGCAAGAGCTTGGACATTCAGTGAAGGAAGTCCTGGGAACATCCAGTGGAGATTAAAAAGAAATATTAACCCAGAAAGAAAGGAAAATTTTAAAGGATAAATGGGAAAGATTATGAATTAGAGCACTGTTTTTCAAACATTTTGACTGTGACCTAAAGTAAGAAATACCTTTTACAGGTATACAGACAAAAGTATTCATAAAACAATACTTATCTTTATTATGTGCATGGTACTCTGATATTTTATACTTTAATTTTTTTATTCTATTCTATTATGCTCCTTTCTATGTTTTTTTATGAAAAAAAAAAGCAACTGGTCACAAATTCTGATTTCATGGCTCAATAATGGGTCAAGACCTACAGTTTGAAAAACATGAGATTATAAGCATCTGAATTGCTAATCCAAACTGATCTGTACTCTCTCCATAGTTTGTCCAGTATGAACTACAGTGGACTCTGGTGCCAATGAAGCATCCAATGCCAAGTGGTGGAGATGGCTGGCTGTCCTGCTACATCCATTCTCCCCTTCTTCCTGGCTATATGGTGGCTCAGCTAAAGACCACATTTCCCAGCTTCCCTCGTGGCAAGGTGGGACCATGTGACTAAGTTTCACCAATAAAATGTGAGTAGGAATCATGGTGTGATTCTGCACTACTTGGTTAAAAGAAAATCCCTTGCCCTGGACTTCCCCCCTTTGCCCTTCCAGTCTAAAACTTGGAGTGATAACAACCTGACTTTAACCTTGCAGATGAGGATAATGACCTAGAGCAGAGGTCAGCAAACTACTGTCCATGGAACTAATGTGGCCTGCATGGCTGGATGAATAAAGTTTTATTAGAACACAATGAAGTTCTTTTTTTTTTTTTCAGCCTGGAGTGAGAAATACCATTTTAGTATAAGCATTTCTTTCTTTTTATTTTTTGCAGGGAAGGATTCACCCTGCGCTAACATCTGTTGCCAAACTTCGTCTTTTTTTTTTCCTCTCCCCAAAGCCCCACTGCATGGTTGTATACCCTAGTTGTAAGTCCTTCTAGTTCTTCTATGTGAACCGCCACCACAGCATGGCAACTGACAGGTGGTGTGGTTCCACTACCAGGAAGAGAATCCAGGCTGCTGAAGCAGTGAGAGCACTGAACTTGAGCCACTAGACAATCAGGGCTGGCTCGCTTTTGTTTTTTTTAACAAATTATCTATGGCTGTTTTTGTGCTATAACAGCAGATTTAAGCATTTGCAATTGAGACCATAAGCCCTGCAAAGCCAAAAATATTTACTATCTGGCCCCTGATAGTAAAAGTTTGCTGATCTCTGCCCTAGAGGATGCAGAACCACCCCGTTAGCTTGGGTCCCTGGATGAGTTCCTGGAGCACAGCCTTCCACCTTTCCTGGACTGTTCTTTGAGAGAAAAATAAACTTCTATCTTGTTTGAGCCTCGGCATTTTGGAGTCTCTTTGTTACAGCAGTTTATCCTTGCCTTATCTAATATATCCTCCCAATCCTGTCTGCCTCCAGGCAGCACAGCCCTCCCAGGCCAGAGCTGTCACCATCCTCTCGCAACTCCAGCACTGCACTTAGTCCGTTGTACTGGACCCATTTGTTTATGGATCTGTCTCCACATCAGACTATTGTGCTCCTCAAAAATGGAAACTCTGCTGATTCATTCCTGTATCTTAGCACTTAGCAAAATCTCTATGACACAGAAGTCTCCCAAAGATTTGGGTCCCTGGGACTCAGAGGTGAAGGAAGTTTGCCATCTAGATCTCAAGAATTTCAGATCACTGCCCCATATATCTACGGCCCCTTTTCACCCTTATCCTTACTTACATCAACCTGGCTTTTTCTTTTGTTCTAATGTTGATAAATTTAGCTTGCGTCGGAATTGTCACTAACTTGTTGAGAGGCTATTCCAAATCTTGGGTAAGTTCAGACTTTCTTGGAGTAGGTCCTAAACTCGTACGGGGACTTGATTTTTCTGGTTGGTCACGCCGTATAACCTGTATCTTCCCTGTATATTGTCTTTTCCTTTGGCCATTCAAAATTGATTTTCTCATGGCATTCAAAAGTCTGGGAGTCTTTCTACTTGCCCACCAAGTTTCATCCTGAGGAAAAAATTCAGGTCTCAATTTGTCTGAGGAGTGGAACTGATAAACCCACTGTGAACCTCACGTATATCCGACCTATTACAGACTCAGTGCACCACTTCTGACAACTTTCCTTGGATTTTCTCTGACGCCTTCCCATTTTAGTGGCACATAGGGGAGTGACTTATCCAAATTACACACAGAAAATGCTCACTAAGGGCCAATAAGAACTTTGTGCCAGATAACAAAAGGATAATCAGGATCCTCTAAGGTTTGTTGATAAAACAACAAATTATACTTAAAAAAATTTTTGCTTGAAGACCCAAAATCTACAAGTACATTATCTTCTAAGGAAGATAAATTAATGTTTTGACTTACAGCATTCGAGACTGACTGGTATCGATCATAGCTGATGAGCACAATGTTATACACAGATGCTGTGCACAAAACATAGTCAATAACAAGCCAAAATGCACAGATTTTATTCCCAAAGTTCCAGTCAAACATCGTGTGAGGGATGTACAAAGGAATGGAGATCACACCTGTACAGAGAAAAATTAAGGGTAAAAAAATAGCACATATTAATGAATACCAAGAGGTATAGGTACACAAAACAATGATGTATCTGAAGTGATCACAAATGGCCTGATTATAATTTAGATATTCATGATATTTCATCAACAAACTCAGGATTCCCTACACACTTTTTAAATACCATTTTTATGATAGCTGTCATGAACATAGTACCTTCAATGGCTCTTTATTACTTTCCAAATTAAGTTCAAGTCCCAACCTGTATTTCCAGCCATATACAGCACAAATCATCTTTATGTTCATGATCCAACCCAAACAGGATGGGCCATCCTTCCCCAAATACATCCCACATTTTCACTTCTCTTTGCCTTTGCCAACGTCATTCTTTCTTTCTAGAATGTCCTCCCCTCTTCTACAGAAAGGTTTATTTACTTCCTTCTCACTCTGCACTCAGCTCAAAAAATGACTTCCTCCTTGTCATCTTTCTTGGAACTTCCTTGGCAGAAGTCACCCCTCTGTCACCTGCACTCTCCTGGCACTTTTCTCCTCTCTCCCTCTCTCATGTACAAACACATTCTACTTGATACCTTCATCATCTTTTAACTTGTGTCTCCTGAGGACTGGGACCACGTTGTAAGTCAATCTTTGTATTTCTCACAACATCTAGAGTTGACCAATGGCTTGCACCTTCAACTTAAATAAATTCATAACAGCTGATATGTATTGTGCAATTACCATATGCCCGGTGTTGTGCTATGCACGTTACATATTTGTCGTTAGTGCTGTCAAGTGGATTCCAACTCCCAGCGACCCTGTGTACAGCAGAGCAGAACCCTACCCTTTTTGGGCCATCTTCTCACCTTCCAGCACTATAGCAGAAAATGCTCTGCTGCTGTTCATAGGGTTTTCATGGCCAATTTTTTCAGAAGTGGGTGGGCAGGTCCTTCTTCCTAGTCTGTCTTAGTCGGGGAGCTCCAGGGAAACCTGTCCATCATGGGTGACCCTGCTCATATTTGAAATGCTGGAGGCATTTCTTTTAGCATCACAACAACACACAGCTGCCACAGTACGACAGCCCACAGACGAGTCGTGTGGTTCCCTGACCAGAAACGAACCCCAGGCCGGGGCAGCGAATCTTAAACACTAGACCACCAAGGCTGGCCACATTATACTCAATTGTAAAATGCATCACATATCTCATCTCATTTGACCTCATAGAAACTTTGTGAGGTAGGGACCATGCTGAGTTAGCAGATAAAGAACCCAAAGCTCAAAAAGGAGACATAATTAGTCCAAGGTCCACTCGGCTAGTAAGTGAAAGATTGGATTTGAAACCAGACAATGTGATTTCAGAACTCCTGACTTTAATAACCACTACCCTTCACTGAATGAGCAAATACATAAGTGATTTAGCTCAGCACAGAAACTGCTTAACTGTGAAAAACAACTAAATGGGGCACGTTTCCTTCAGCTTTGCAGGAGTTTTTAATTGTATTGACATTTCAGACAGGTGGCACTACTCACTGAGAACATAATCTATTAAGTGGAAGCTTAAATGAAATCTTATTTTGTCGAGTATCTTTGTATTTTATCAGGCACTTGTCAGGAATTCCCAATTTTCATATGACAACCAAGTTAGTCTATCATGAAGAACAATAATAAAGGTAAAAGAAAGGGAAAGGAAGGACGGAGGGAACCCTGCATTCTCCCCACACCTGACGACATGAGGATTTAATGGTGTGGCTTGAGGACCAGCGAAAGGGAATGCAGAACTTAGTATCTAGGCTTACATACAAACACAAGAGGCAAGTCACCATAGAGACGATGTGGTCAGTTCTTACATGCAGTTCAAATTGCCTACTTGTTTTATGTTTCAATTTTTTTTTCTTTTTTTTGGTGAGGAAGATTAGCCCTGGGCTAACATCCACGCCCAACTTCCTCTACTTTATATGTGGGACACCTGCCTCAGCATGGCTTCATAAGCAGTGCACAAGTCCACACCTGGGATCTGAACCTGCGAACCCTGGGCCGTTGAAGTGGATCACATGAGCCAAACCACTACACTACTGAGCTGGCCCCTCAATTTTATTTTTAATAATAAGTAAGATTTCTTATGGTGCCCTCCATCTCAAAGTTGCATGCGCGCATGTGTGCACACCCCCAGTATAAAATAGGCCTGAGATAAATCAAAGTATCTTAAACACAGACACATTTATTATATTTTGGCTGAGATTTGTGGCTTCCAAAGTTCCCAATATGAGTATTTTTCCACACACACACTCATTTCCTCCACAGAATGAGAAATGAGAGTGCAATGACAATAATCATTTGCATTATGGACACCACTGACTTAAAGGTTAAAGGGAGGGAAGAGAGTAAAATCATCTTTCCCAGTTACTTTCTGAATTAGACGAAAAAGGAAGGGTGTCTTTGAAACCTTAAGAGCTGCTTAAAATAGCAGTTAGCTTAAAACAGGCTCTAGTCTATCCCTTGGGCTTTAACGAAACCCTCCTGTCGCCTTGTGCTCTACATGACATATTAGTACAAACGTCATGCTCAGTTTTTCTGTCTTGAGTGGTAGAGATGTTTGTCGCTCATTCCAAAGGAGTTTCAAAAACCACGCATCTGAAATATTTCTAGGCTATACCCACACCTAGGTGTTTCTACAACTTCCACCCTGGAGTCATGCTTCTGGAGCAAAGGGACTTGATGAGTAAAACTAAGAGCCAGTTCCTTGAAAAGAACAATAAGCCTTTGGCAGGACTGATCAAGGAGGGGAAAACCTGAGAGAAAACAGACTATATTAAAAGGTAGTGAAGGGAAAAAAAGGAGGCGAAGGAACAGGGGGAGGAGAGAAAGAAGGGAAGGAGGAAGAGAAGCGCCCTGTGAGAGCCTAGGCAACTTGCCCACCCCAGCCCGACCCCTACCTCTCGGGTCTCACCTCTTGCTACTCCCTCCACTCCTCATTCACTCCACTCCAGTCCCTCCAGCCTCAAATACACCACCCACCCTCCCCCCTCAGATCCTTGCCTTTGTTCCTGGGCATAAAATGCTCTTCCCCCAGAAAGTGCCTTATGTTTGCTCAAATGAATCTTTCTCAGTGAGCCTCATCCCCAAAGTTTAAAATTGCAACCGCCACCTCCAACACACTTCCTCTCCCTCATCTCTGCTATGTTTTTCTCAATAGCAACAATCACTTTCTAAAATACCATGTAATTTTGTTTATTTTTATTGTTTATTGTCTCTCTCCCCTCCCCTGCTCCCAGTAGAAAGAGAAGCACCATGAGGGCTGGGATTTTTGTCTGTACTGCCATATCCCCAGCACCTCAAAGAGTGCCTGGTTCAGAATAAACCATTGTTGGATGAATGAATAGTTGAGGACACGGAAACCCAGCTTGCTTTAAAATTGCCACCAGTCTGGTAAAAATTGCCACCAGTCTGGTATCACCTCTTCTTTCTGAAGCCCCACCAGGAAGTTGTACCTTCCATGATAAAATGGCAATCAAAAGGTGGGGAGAGCTAAAAGTCCCAGTGAATTCTTTGGGCCAAGAGAGGGATGTGTGGATGACAGTGAGTGTATAGAGAATGTATAGAGAATGTTTGTGTCCCCCCAAAATTCATATGTTGAAGTCCTAACCCTCAGTGTGGCTGTATTTGGAGATAGTGCCTATAAGGAGGTAACTAAGTTAAAAGAGGTCATAAGGATGGGGCCCTGATCCAATAGAATTAGTGTCCTTATAAGAAGAGACACCAGAGAGCTCACTGGCTCTCTCTCTCTCCATGCACACTCAGAGGAAAGGCCATGTGAGAACTCAGCAAGAAGGCGGCCATCTACAAACCAGGGAGAGGGCCCTTCCCAGGAACCAAATCATCCAGCACCTTGATCTGGGACTTCCCAGCCTCCAGAACTGTGAGAAAGTAAATTGCTGTTGTTTAAATCACCCAGTCAGTGGTATTTTATTGTGGCAACCTGAGCTGACTAATACAAAGGGAAAGAGAAAAGTCCTGAACTGGGTCATGCAGGTACTAAAGATAAACGTTGCCATCCTGAAAACGTGGTTCAGGCTCTGTCGGCAGCAACCATCTTCAGCCCTTGGAGATCCTGTCTGGACCCTCTATCACAAGGTCATGTAGGCCATAAATGCCCACACAGCATGTGGATGTGAAGAAGGTACCCAGAGATGGAAACATTGGTCACATAATACCAATTTTATAGATATCAATATAGATATAGACAGTATATTTTTTTCCTGAAATGTGTACAAATCAGATATTAGGTGGCTCTGGAATTTTTCCTCAATTTTTGCTTTTCAACACTAAATTCATCCCGGGAAGCTACTCAGGTGCCACAAATCTAGATTCTCTACAAGAGGCCAGTTCTGAAACCTGTGAGAAGAGGGCATTTGGCCAGAAAGCCCACAGTACGGAGCACATGTGATGCTCCTATCTGCCCGGCCATCATCACGTGGTTCTGGACCTCTAGGTCTCATGATCTCAAATATTGAGAATCGCTGGCTTACGGCTACAGAAAACCTCTCATGAGCTCTGCTCTGGCCCACCACCACCACCAGGAGGTCTCCAGCCTCAGAGGTGGAAGGGACACTTCCGAGCATGGCAAAGGAGAAAGAAAACTGTTGACGCAAAACTCAGACCTTCTTACAAAAAACTCTCAGAGACCGTCATAATTCCTGTGTTGTTGTGGTAAATATTGTGTTAAATAAGTGGTCCTCTGGATGAAGCTGGCAGGGGGCAGGGGAAATGTGAAGGATGAGACTGGCAGATTAACAGGGATCCTGACCTGTGTCTGACTGCCCTTATCTGGAGCAAACTCGTTTCTTTTCCCATCGACCTGTGATGAAGGGGGACCACCAGGACTCCTGAATAACGACATCTACAGGGCCATTTCTCAAAGATGAGCCACATCTGTATGTTGTGGTGCTGAAGCCCATGATGATGTGGCTGCCATGATGCTGACATCGGGCCATACATGGAAACAATTCATTCTTATCTGGAACCATCCTGGTTCAAGAGCTTCAGGCCTCAGGCTCTCTCAGTTGGATAGTTTTACCCCATAACTCCCTACCACCAGGTATTCAGGGCCTCACTCTCTTTGGTTAGTCAAAATACATGATCGACTTTAAGTGCTGAGTGTCATGTAAAAGTTGTACAGTTCTGTGAAGAAGAAGGAGAGGGATAAGCATGTTATCAGCAGAATAGTCTCAACGTTCACATAAATGTACTCATATGTTTATATGTGTTTATGTGAGCTCAGAGAATGATGTGGGAAGATGTACATCGAGTTGTTAATGTTGGTTACCTGGAGGGGTAGCGTTGAGGAGAGAGATGGGAAGATTGTTGCTTTTTTAAATACTTCTATATTGGTTAGCTGCCTTTATCTGTGACCCTGTAATTTCTATACCATGACTCCAATGCTGTGACTTCTATGCTGGACTCATTCTCTCCAGCTAGAAGTTTCCTTTCCTCCAGAACTTTTTATCAATGCAACATCAAAAGCATAAGCTGCCCTCCCAAAATGCTCCCTATTTCTATTAATAGTGCCATACTTTACTTAGTCCCCAGAACCCAAACTCTAACTCATCTTTTCTCTCTCTCCCGCCCAACTCCACTCTTGCAGCTCTACCTCCCGAACTTCCTTTCCACCCTCACCCTAGCTCAGAGCCTTACTACATGACTTCTGCTTCCATTGCTGCAGGATTGTCTCTGAAACAATGTTCCTGCTCCTCCCACCTACTACATCACTTCTGACGTCTCTAAGGTAAAGCTTCTATCCATCCAATCACTCGCCTACATTAAAAATCTTTAAGTCTCCACATTGCCTGCTGAATAAACTCCAAGCCATACTCACACTAGTATTCAAGGGCCTTCATGATATAGATTCTCACCACTCCAACTCCATCCCCGACTGTTCCCATACAACCACCTGCACACCAGCCAGCCTGGAGCTCACACTTGGGAAGACATGCACAATGATTTTCTACCACTATGTCTTTGCTGATTCTCGCAATACTCCTCTCCTCTCAATCTCTGCCTATGGAAATTCTACCCATCCTTGGAAGTTCATTTCAGATGCCAGAACCCACTAACCAAACATGCTTTCTCCCTCCTCTGAGTGCCATAGCATTTGGTAGGTCTGTGTGGGTTCTCACATCACTTTATTCTGTTACAGTCACTTGTGAACTTCTCTCACCCACTCTGCTATATTGGAACTTTATTGAAGAAAGAGATTAACCTAGTCTTCCATATATCTCCTCATTATCTAATCATACTTGAGTACCTAACAAGACTTACATTACACATGGTAGGTACTCCACTAACATTTGTGATTTTGGTTTGAGTTGACACATATCTGTAGAGAAATCAAAAGAGAAGGGGACTAACATTTGTTGAGCAACCATTGTGTTCCAGGCAATAAACTAAGTATTATATGAGTTTCGTTTCATTTTAACATAAATGCAAGCATTTATGTAGCTATAGACAATGACAGATTAAATTATACTAGAAGCTCCTATAAAACAATATCATCAGCTGACATATCTGCACATTTACTTATTATGATAAGCATTCTTTAAAAAAAGATGATCATGAAGCAGTAAAAATTACAAAGTATATGTTTTCAAAGAAAGACTAATTTGATTTCTATGATCTCTTACAATCATATAATGCTATGATACCATATTATATGCAAGGTAGTTTAGTGTTGGGTGTATTTTACAATATTCTGTAGCATATCATAAAATAATACTATTCACCATACTGTTTAATTGACCTGAATATCCCATTTTCTGATTGTGCTGGTTGCCAGCATATATATCATTTCCTACTACCCCAACACTGTGATACCAAGGAAACTATGCTTACTTAAAGAGAAATACTTATAGACCCTAACATACAAGCAAAATAGCTCCAGAAACAAATAATGCTTAGACTAAAACAACTTTAGAATATCCTAGACTGATTTTTAGTCTATAAAAAGAAAGCAAATTGTTTTCAGATGAAAATTCCCCTACAAACCTGATTTCTATATATATAACATTCCCCTAAAGTGCCATATGGCCTCCCCTGAACTTTTTGTTCTTAATCATCCCCAACTGCATATAGTCCCTTGAAATAACAAAAGCTCATTTTAAGGTTTTAGAAATAAATTATAATTGCAAAAGATTATCTTAAGTAAAGATGTGTAACTTACCAACAAAGAAGTCAGAAATGGCCAAGTTAAGAAAAAAATAATTACTTCGGTGTCTAAGGTTTTTGTCCACCACGAAAGCTAAAATGACCACAGCATTTCCTAGCATTATAGCAAAAGCTAATAAGCTCATAAAAAATGCCAAAGTGATGCGAGTGCTTAGTGGCAAAATAATTGTGCTATTAGTAGCTGACATCACATCAAATGATGAAGAAGCTCAATATAGCAAATTAATCCAGCAAGAAAATTCTGACAAGTATGTTTTCCAATTGGATACCTAAAATATATAGTCTCCTACTCATGACATTTTTCAAAGTCTAATGCTTATCTCATAGGACTTCCTGATTCTTGATAAAGCAAACTTGTGGTAACAGTTTCTCTTTAACTGATACTGACAAAGTAATTCCAAAATACAGTGAAATGCTTTATCTTAAACATTTTAATGTGATTTATCCATCTCCCATTAATAGAGCAATATTATATAATATATATAAAATATAATTGATACATTGTACAGTTGTGTGCTGAGCACTGCTTAAAGACAAGGATGAGTTCCGAGAAATGCATCATTGAGCAATTTCTTCATTGTGAGAACATTATAGCGCGTACTAAAGAGGAACAAAACTTGCAATCCTAAAATATGTCTCTTTAACATGAGGACTATTTTAAGCTGATTATTTCTAAGAAACAAAAGACTCAGAAAGTTTCTCTTGTTACCTCCCCTTTAACTTCCTAAAGTAATTCAGATAAAAAAAAACCTGTCTCAGGAAGCAAGCCACCACCTTAGCATAACATGAACTAGGTGGTAGAAAGAGAAGAACCTAACAAAAAGCCTGTTTGTTGGGATCTCTTCTGTGTTCTTCTGTTTCTGTGTGGCCAAACACTTGTTTTTCAAATGTTTGCTCCTTTTCACCTACGTGTGCATTGCCTTCCTTCCCTTTGAAGTCCCTGACTCTCCCCACATCCAACATCTTCTCCTGTCTTTAGCTGAGGATGGTATTTAAGGTGAGGCCTTTGGCCCTTTTGGTGAGTTACTCGGTTTTCCTGGGATTCTCTCATGTACACCTGTTATTAAACTTTTATTTGTTTTTCTCCTATTAATCTGTCTCACATCAATTTAATTCTTAGACCAGCCAGAAGAACCTAGAAGGGTAGAGGAAAATTTCTTCCTCCCCTGCAGTACTTACACAAACCTAGATGGTATAGCAAGTACACACCTAGGCTCTATGGTGCTAATTTTACGGGACCACTGTCATACACGCAGTCCACCACTAATCATGTTATTATGTGGTACATGGCTGTATAGGCAAGAAATTGGACTCAAATAAGATTCATTTTTAAAACTAATATAGATCCAGTTAAATATTCCCTTCTGACCATGATGGACTAACAGGGACTGAATTCACCATCCCATCTGAAACAACCAAAAAACTGGACAAAACATATGAAACAATGGTTTTCAAGGCACTGGACCTCAGGCAACGAAGGACAGTGACCCTGAGAGAGGGGATAAAATGAGGTGAGCTCTGCAGTTGCCCCAGCTTACTGTCTTGAGAGAGTTTCCAGGGCACAGAGCAGAGAGGAGACTTCCAGGAGGAGCCAGCAGAATCCCTGAGATGGGGAGATGGAGCTGAGAGTTGAGGAGTACTGGCAGGACTCTGCTGCAGAGATCCACTAAGAGAGAAGTCCAAAGATCTGCAAAGGACTCTCTTCAAGTATTCACCAGAGTTATTGATCAGAACAGTATGTGAGGAAACATACTCAGGCAGGAAGAAGAACCACTCAGAAAGATTAGAGGGAACAGTACCCACTGCTCACACGAGTCCAGTTACAGAGCATTTTCCCACCAGCCAGACTGACAAACTCATAATTCATGGGGCATTGGGTAGTATATTCAGAAGGGTCTTGCCCCCACAGTCAGGAATAATTAGCCCTATACTAAATACTGCTTGGATCTTGCCTCACAAATCTTAAAAACAAAATCTTAAAGGATAAACCTGTTTCCAAGTAACTTAACTGCAGCTCTGAACACAGCTCAAGAATATTTAAGAACATAAAAATATCCAGTCCCCAACAAGGTAAAATTTATGTCTAGAATCCAATTAAAAATTATCAGGCATGCCAAGAAGCAGGCAAATATGACCCATAATGCACAGAAAAATTAATCAATTGAAACCATCCAGAATTGACACAGATATTAGAATTAACAGACAAGGACATTAAAGCAGTTATTATAGATATATTCCATATTTTCAAACAGATATATATAGAGAGAGAAGATATTTTTTAAAAAGCCAAACAAATTTCTGGAAATGAAAACTAGAATATCTGAACTAAAAATATGTTAGAAAGGATTAATGGTAGATCAGAAATTGCAGAAGAAAAGATTAGTGAACTTGAACATATAGCAATATAAACTACCCAAAATAAAACACAGAGATAAAAAAGAATTTTAAAAAATTAACAGAGCATCACTATGCTGTAGGACAACTTCAAGTGACCTAATGTATGTCTAATAGGAGTCCCTGAAGGAAAGGAGAGAGGAGAGAACATAAAAAATATTTGAAGAAATAATGGCCAAAAGCTTCCAAAATTTAATGAAAACTATAAACTAAGAAGCTCAAGAACCTCAAACACAAGAAATGTGAAGAAAATTAACAAAGCACATCTAATCAAATTGCTCAAAACCAGTGTTAAAAAACGAAAATCTTCAGAGCAGCCAGATGGGGGATAATTACATACAAAATAAAAAGGATATGAATGACAGCAGATTTCTCATCAGAAGCAATGTAAGCAGAAGGATAGATAGTGGTCCAACATTATTCAAGTGCTGAAAGAAAAAAACTGCCAATCTAGAATTCTGTACCTAGTAAAAATAACTTCCAAAAACAAAGACAAAATAAAGGAATTTTCAGATATTTGAAAAGTGGAAGAATTCATTGCCAGCAAGGTAGCACTACAAGAAATGTGAAAGGAAGTTCTTCAGGCAGAGGAAAGTGATACCAAATGGAAATATGTATCTATACAAAGGAATGAAGAGTGATAGAAATGGAGGTTTTCTTGCTTGTCTCTCCAAATAGAAGTAAGTTGCTAGAGGGCAAAGACTGTATTCTGTTTCATTTCATTTTGTTACTTTTTGTTTAAGTATGATACACACTTCAAAAATATACAAATCAAAAATGTATAATTGATTAATTTTTACAAATTGAACATACCCATGTAACTACCACCAAATTAAGAAATAAGCACCTCAAAATTTCTTTATACAGTCACTTGACCTTCACGGGTAAGCATTATCATGACACCTATAATCATAAATTAACTTTGCCCATTTTTGTACTTTATAAATGAAATTTTATATTCAAAAATTATATAAAAATACTTTGTATATATTTACTCTACATATTATTAAATTATAAAGAAATTTTTTATATTCCACTATAATTTATTAATTTCATTTGCAATACTTTTAAATCGATTAAAGTGAAGAGAAAAAGGAATTGGTTACATTTCCCTTTTTCTTATAATTTCACTGGAAGGAAAAGCTATTCTTTGTCACTTGCTAAACATAACCTGAGCCTGGAGCTCCCTTATTGGACAATCCCAGTTAGTATGTACTCATTAGGTATCCACTTCAAACCAAGAAGAGGAATGGGTAATTAAAGGGCAAATATCTCTGTGTTTGGAACCTACGTCTCTTTCAGAATGCTGTAGTTTCCCAAAGGAGAAAGACTGATGAAGCAGGAGGCAAGTTGAGACCTCTCCCCACTCTATCCCATTCCCCTTACCTCAGACTTGATGGAAATTTACAGTAACTCTGGCCTTCCTACCTACACGTCTTCAGGTCAAGGTGCTCATGTCCTGCTGGTGCAGGCAAAAGAAAGTGAAATGATATCACACTGAATGGACTTATTTTATTTACCATTTTCAAAGCAGTTGGTTAACAGAAAATTGGAATGGATAACTAATACACCTGCTTAAGAAGCTGGGCAAGACAAAGAATCAAATGGCTGATCTGCAAACCGCCAGCATTGTGTTTTGCAACTTGAGGTGAGGGGGACTAAAAATAGGTTTCCATTAGATAGACGATTACACTTTCGTGGTGGAACTAGGGAGAAAGGGGTAAGAGATGCTACAAGAATTTACATACAAGTGTTCCCTACTTCACCACAATTTTCTCTCTAAATGGTGAATCTGATAGTCCCTAAAACTAGAGCTACCATTAAGGATTGCAGAGTCTGGTAATCTAGACAACGTAACGTGTATATTACATGATGGAATGAATTATCTCTTGCCTGCACCTTGCCAAGTTGGGGCTGACTGTGCAAACGTTTGTTGCCTCATGGAAGGAATATTCCCTTTTCTCTCTATTTATCCACACTGGCCCCCTACAATTGGAAATGGACCAAAGGGGAAGCACTGGAATATCTCCTCTTGCTACCAGCCACATAGACCAGCCCAGTGACTTAACCGGAGGGACCTACATTAGGGGGAAAGGTTTGGGTTGAAATTAAGGATAAATGGAAGAAACGTGAAATTGTTGCTGAGAGGAGGATAGCTATTAATAGGTATTACAAAAGGGAAAATCTAACATAATTTTAGTGCCTTAAGAGAAGTGTATAGCAAGAGAATATTATTCTCTCTTAGCTCTGATTCAGATGCCCCTCGGATGAAGGACTCAATTTGCCAAAATCTCCTTTTTTGAGTAATCAAGAAGTAAGTAGAACAATAGCAAACCCAGTGAATATACATATACTTCTGAGAGTGGTCTGCATGCTCAAAATGGATGAACAGGTGAAAGCTCTGACTAGAACTACATGGAACAATACTAATATGGCTATATCTTCTGGTACCCGTTTCACAGGATAGAGCTGTTACTGAAGGCCCGAGTTAGGAAGAAAATTATGGGAATGTATATCCAGTCGAATCTGGAGAACACTGATTAATAATAATCTAAATGAAAATTGCATGGCCATTAATTTTGATGATGAAGGTTTAAGGATGGTATTGAGATATGACAGTAGAAGTTCATCTTCTGCATATTCCATCTATCAAAATATTATGTGTAAAAAAAAGCTATTTGCCCTACTATTGTGGGTGGAAAGCTGTAAAGAGGTGGAGGGACAGTTGGATCACTGAGAAAGGAAAAGAATTTAGTCTAACTTGGTGGGCCTACATTCTTGAGGATGAAAAGTCAGAAATTCTATGTGGATGGCTACGGGAGCACTATGGCAAACCCAAACCTAAGTCCATTTAGCAGTGACGACTACTCCTAGGACCTTAGCCTGAGGGAATCAACATTGTTGAGTCCAAGTTTATTTCCTAATTGTAAGAAAGAAGTTAGTACTCAGCATCAACAACAGGTCTGGTAGATCAAACAGCTTTTGCCTGCTTGGAAAAAGAGCCTTAGGAAAATTAGGAGCTGGGCTAGGAGTAATTGATGAAGAGGAATTCACTCTTGAGGAGGACAGATCACTTGGAAAAAAAAAAAAAAGAGAGAGAGACTTCTGGTGCAGATGGGGAACCTCCAAGGCTTCCTCCTCCAGGAGGAAAAACAAAGATGACAACTAGAACAGCAACACAGCGCTGGAAACATGGGCCTTGCAGTTAGAGCAGACACCAAGACCACATGCCCAAACTCGGTGATGGGGATGTGCTTGCATATTAACACAGCTGGGTTCTTATATATCTTCATTCAAATGGAGTCTGAGCTGTCCCAGGCCCACAGCATGGGATTCTTACAGCATGGGAGAGGGAGACTTAGGGGCTACACAGTCTGTGGAAATTTGTAACTGGACAATTCAACCTACTGAGGTGCTCTTTAAACAACTTCAGTGCCATGACTGAGTGCTAACCTTTCCTTTCTTTTTTTTTTTTTTGTGAGGAAGATCAGTCCTGAGCTAACATCCATGCTAATCCTCCTCTTTTTGCTGAGGAAGACCGGCTCTGAGCTAACATCTATTGCCAATCCTCCTCCTTTTCTTTTTCTCCCCCCCAAAGCCCCAGTAGATACTTGTATGTCATAGTTGCACATCCTTCTAGTTGCTGTATGTGGGACACGGCCTCAGCATGGCCGGATAAGCGGTGCGTCGGTGCGCGCCCGGGATCCCAACCCGGGGCCGCCAGTAGCGGAGCGCACGCACTTAACCGCTAAGCCACAGGGCTGGCCCAACCTTTCCTTTCCTACAACGTAACTCATAGGTATTAGACAATGTAACTCATGGGTATTAGACAAACTTTAAGCAGGACTAGAGGGCTCCCCATGGGGAATAGATGGACCCGGTTGTGGGACACATCTCACTGGGGAACACTGTCTCTCAAACCATGTAATAAGAGAAAAGGAACTTGGCTGTGTTTTCAAGAGCGTTGGAATCCTGAATTAACAGAGACATGGTCTCTAACATACACTCTTATGAGAAAAGGTAGATTTTGTTGGGAGGGACAAAATAATGGTATATAACTATGTCTGATTTATACTATACCATCTATCCATGATACAACTGTATGGTGTAATACAGAAATCACAGGTAAATTTAATATTATAGAAGCTAGCAAAATTTATGATATTACTGCGGTGGTTGATCAAATGTGTTGTGAGACTGAATTAAAACTCCTTCATGATGTTATCCCTATGGAGGAGAATTGGCTTGAAGAAGATTTAGACTTGATGAATGGTAGTATTCTCACTCACTCAATAGATGTATACCTTGAAGTGCAGATACCTGTAAGTCAGAGAGACAAAAGAATTATAAAGTTAGTCCAAAATATGAGAAAGTTTGTGTTATTCTGATTGTTCAGCTGTCTGTTTAAATCCATACCAACTCCTTATTAGTTATTACAATTGTTTGGAATTTGGTGCACTTTGATTGTTTTTGTGATTATATTATGCTTTAAGGCAAGTAATTGCTGTCAAACCAAGAATTATCATTAGGCCTTAAAAAGGCATTGATCACAGGCCAGGGGGTGGACTATGCTATGAGGGATAATTCCAGAATACCTGGAATTGACCTGAGTTGTTTTGCTAAAGTACCTGCAAGGTACTGACCCCCTCATCAAGACATGAAATGTACTGATTAACAGTGGTGCTTTGTAACCATGAGCCTGAGGAGTTTCAGGCCAGTTTGTTGCAGCTTTCAGCATTGTTTATTGATAACAGTGATATTGACAATTTGCACCTGGTCTCCATGAGACCTCAGAGGGCTATGCTTTGGGGCCTGATTATGTGACAAGAACATGCCTATCTGACCAGCAAGGTATAAGAAACCTCAGCTGAACTTCAGTTCTGGCTCCCTGGTTTCAAGGTGTTCCCTGCACCTGGTAGTTGGTCTTGGTCCTAGAGAGCAAGCACATATGCACGGCCCTGACAAAGAGAAGACATCTGGGGCTCAGGCCTGACTTCTCCAGACCCCTTGTTGTAAGGCAGCCTGGGGCTGGGATGCATATCTGCCAATCCAGCACCAGATGGATACTTTTCCTGAAATAAACCACAGATTTGTAAGCATTGTCATTTTGATTCCTGTGAGTTTTCCTTAGCGATCGAATCCTGTCTAACTGTTACAGGTTAGATTCCAGATACTCAGGAAAACAGCAGTTACAGCCAGAATTTCTCACCCTCATCTCCTCCTTACCTTCCCTCCACCACACATACATATTTTTCTAGGACAAGAGCTCACATCTCTTGCCCAGCGGAAAGCAGACAGCCTAATGACATACAGTGGAAACTTGAGGCTGTCAAAATTGCAAGATACAAGAAGACTTGGGGACTTGATCTTTTCGATAGGGGGGTAAAAAATAATCCCGGGAAGTGGAGAGGCAAAGGCTTTGGTAAGAAAGGTGGTGAAATCAAAGAAAGAAGACTTCAAGGATGAAGTAGAAGAAAAAATGAAAATGAAGGCTGAGTGAGCATTCACTTGTGGCACTTCTGAAGGCTTATGCAGTGAAGTTTCGCTCCTCGAGTAACCCAAAAGGGCAGAGTGGCAAGACCAGTGGCGTAATACCCACACTACTGCCAGACTATACTGAAGGTTTATAATGAAGATTTGCCTAAACCTTCATCAGGGATCAGTGTGTGTTCAGGACCAACAAAGAGAAGAAGAGCCCAGAGCAGGTAAGCAGCAGCAGACAAGTTGACAGGTGTCTTAGTTCACGTTATCCCAGAAGCAGTACAAGGATCTGTACAAGTAGTTTATTTGAGAGATGATGCCAGGAGTACTAGGAGAAGAGTGGGGAAAGGAAGAGAGCCAATAAGGGTGCATTGTCAAGTTACCACTTTGGCCAACTAAAGTTTAACGCCACTGGGACACTCTGGAAGCCAGTGTAGAGCACACCCCTCAGAGTTATTCCTGTAGTTGTGAGGAAGCCATAAATCATTGGCTGAAGATTGCTGGGGTTTGAGGATGGCATTAATTCTCCAGTATTTCCAGCCTGAGGTGCACATGCAGAGCAGGCTCAAGCCACCAGAGAAAGCCTTCTGGCAAAGAAATGCAGATGCTGGCAGGTGGGAAGTCATGAGGACTGAGCTATGGCAATAAGCCAAAGGAGATAACAGGCTGGGCACCAACATCAGTTACAATCCCAAGGGTTTTTCTACAGCAAAGAGTAATAGCAACTATCTTCTCAACTCTTACCTTTCTTAGATGGTAGCTAGGGACTCAATTTGTAGACAAAAAATGGCTCTGCCTCTTGTGTTACATTGGGAGCTCCCTTATGGGATTTTTGGATTTGGGTGCTATGTCCAGCTGTATCATATTTTATGTTCATATCCTGGAACTGAGCCACCCAAGAAGTTACATGCCACCCCCCACCCAGAGCTATAATGGACACAAATCTATTAGCAGAAAGACACCAGGAGGCAATATTGGCCTAATTCAAGGGGTAAAGGTGTTCAGAACATCCTCATAGAGTAAGTGGGATGTGACAGAGGTCATTGCAACCTCAGTGCTGGAGTTGATGAAGTGGTAAACCATCTGCGAGCGAAGGTTCCGGACAGAAGGTCAAACTTTGTTGAGAAAGCTTATTATGCAGCTTCTCTGTTACAACAGAGACTGAATGGCCTGCAAAGCCTGATTCGTTCACAGAAAAAATTTGCCAACCCCTTGGTTGAACTCTTGGTACAAGTTCTGAAGGCTAAGGGGACTGGGAATCCCCAAAGCCCATACACTATAGTTAGAAGCCCCAGGTCCAGCTCACATGCTAACAAATATGTTCCAGTTTTTGGAAATATTTTGTGCAAAGAAGATATTTAATGGCAAGAGCACGCTTCTGGAAAATCACTCTCTAGTGTTGGAGAAAACATGAAATGGGTTTGGGGTCATAAACAAGGGCCATCTAGCCTTGTTAGGCTCAACACCCCCAGCAATCTTAGGGCCCCACAGGCGGGACCACAGACAGAGGGACTAGGCCAGGCCAAACTGAATCAGACACTGGGAACCTAGTAATTAATTTTTCAGTCAGTCTAAATCAGTATCACATACATGTTTGATTGCAAAACCTTCAGTCTAACTATAGCTAAGGTAAATTATTGTGAACCTAGCATTTCTGATAGAGGTTATTGGGGTAAAAGAAAGGTTGCCCATACCCTAAGTTCTGGCAGGAATAGCAATCAATAGGGTTGATTAAGGGTTGATAGTAATCAATAGGGTTGATTAAGTAATCAATAGGGTTGATTAAGGGTTGGCCAGTCTTGGGGCCAGCCCAACTGGCCTAGTGGTTAACTTCAGCATGCTCCACTCTGGTGGCCTGGGTTCAGTTCCTGGATGTGGACCTACACCACTCGTCAGTGGCCATGCGATGGCAGCAACCCACATACAAAATAGAGGAAGATTGGCACAGATGTCAGCTCAGGGCGAATCTTCCTTAGCAAAAAATAAAAAAGACTAACTGCATCTTCACAGTGTTAACCCAGCAACAAGTGAGTGCACAGGCCCTAGTCAGGCTCCTGCTACCTTACCCCAGCAGATAGGATCTCAAGAGGGAACAAGAGGGACTGACTGGGCTGCCTTACTATTGTCAGGGGTCCCCAAGACCACCTTCAGGTTCAATGATTTGCTAGAAAGACTCACAGAACTCAGAAAAGCTGTTATACTCACAGTTATGGCTTATTACAGTAAAAGGATACAGATTAAAATCAGCAAAGGCACATAGGGCAGAGTCCAGGAGAGACCAGTGACTCTCTCAGTGAAGTCACATGGATAGTGCTTAATTTTCTCTACATGGTCTTTCAAAAGCTCTCCACCAGGTTGAGGGCCATGAGGCAGAGGCAACGAGACAGAGCTATGGCAGTTGTAAAACCTGATGTCACTAAACAATAAAAAAAGCTTTCGCAACTGCTCCTTTAGACATGCAAAAAGAATTAAACGCACAAACTGAAAAGCATACAGAAAATCTAAGGCAGCATAAAGAAGCAAAAAAGGAGGCAAAAGATCAATATTCGAAAAAGACTGAAAGAAGGAAAAAGCTATAAAGAAAATGTAAAAGAGTCTCAGGAAGAAGAAAGCCTGGTCCGTCTACTTCCTCTTCATCCCTAATGCAAACCTGCTAGAAGCCTCTGCATGGTGATTGATGGTTTTAGTCTCTTGTTTGTTGAAGGAGGTGGAACATATTGGAGAGCACGATGCAGAGTCCATCATCTGCTGGATGAGGTTAAGGCTCTTGCTGTGTCCCTCTTGATTAGCAAGATGAATCTTTAACTCAATGTTTAATTGCCTTATGTGTTTTTTTTCACAGTGACTAGATAAAGCCAGCTGAGATTTATTTCTGTTCTTAACTATATAAGCATAGCTAATGGATTAAATTAAAGGATCTAAACAATGCCAATGGGCCTTGGATCACTGGTCACAGTCCACTAAAAGAAAATTATTTAATTCATTACTTAACAGCAAATTGTTAATTGGTATATAAAAGCCTCTAGATGTTTAACAATCTTGATTAAAATGGTTTAATCATGACCTTTTGAACATTAAAGTTTATGATTATAAAACTGTCTCTGTGAATAGGTTGTATTGAATGGCGAACCCACCTATGAAGATTACTGATAATAGACAGTTGATGGGATTTAGTTATATGTATTGATTTTTATTTACAGAACTCGAATTTTTAAAAGTATCATAAATATTTAAAAAGAATAGTTAGACATACATCAGGTGTGATAGAAAAGGAAGAGGCCTATCACAGAAGTTGCAAACAGACTTGACACGTCAATAAATTTAAATAAATTCAGATAGAGTACCTCGAATGAAATTCTGACCTTTACACCCAACCAACCTCATGTTCACACAAGGCAAGAGACTGAAATGTAGCCCGACATGATTCATCAATATTCTTTTTCCAGAATGTTATCTATGTGGCAGCCTACTGCCACGCAGGCAATTCACCAGAACCAAAGACCACAAGACAAGATCCCCAAGGCGGTCGCATTGCTTTCTCTTCCCACATGAAATTACAAAAAATAGTGCAGATTATCATGCATAGTTCATAAAATAAATCCCGGTTTATTTTCTGGGCCCACCCACTCAGTGCCCCTTCACAATCTTATCTACAGTGGTTACAGTCATCTTGTTCATTTTCGTACCTTATCTTACACTGCAGAGGAAGTCAGCAAGGTATTTATCAGCCTTTCTTTCCTTCCCTCTTCACACTGAATGCTCTCTAGAGTCTCCAGTTTAGAGACTGGAATTAAGAAATTACACAGAACAAGTGCTTTGTTGCTTTTTTAGTAGCAAGGCCTCGAAAGTTGAATAGGCATAAATATTGGCTATTTTTGAACAGGACTTTGTAATTGTGAAAGAATATAAAAAAATCCTAGTGCCTCTTGGCAGTGAATTAATAATGAATGAATGGAAAGAAGAGTAAAGGTTAAGGAGAGGGACAAATGGAGAAAATCATTCAGATTTTTTAAAAAGCTAATGATAGCATTAATTTGCATGCCATGAATGGAAAAATAATCAAACCAACTCTATTTTAAATCACATCTCTCTAGGTAATATGTATTTTATCTTTCTCAGATAGATTTTAAAAATCACAAGTACTATCTTGCACACAAGACTTCCAGCTTTTATGCAGTTAAAATATGTATCTACAAAAGGATGTCCAGCAGAATTTTGAAACAAATGGTTAAAACCTATAATGACCAATTATTGTAAATTATCTGTTATCATACACACTCATATATTATTAAAATTGAATTTGCTAGTGTTCATTCACTAACAACTACTTCACAAATATCAAAACCCTGTGATCTTTCTCCAATATTAGTTGATTGATTAAATTTTCATAACTTTTTTACAGAATAGATTATACTCGTTAATGTCTGGGTGACACAACTTGGTACTTTTATTGAAACAAATGAAAAACATTACATATTATGATATAATCCTACAGTAGACCCATAACATCCTGGTTCATGTTATAATCTGTTCTTTACTTCTACTCACCTGAAATTTGTAAATGCCCATACTTGTCTTTTGTTTTCAAAATACTAAAATAAAACTAGAGTAATTCCCAGCATGATTTTAAGAAATAAATTCTTCATTGGGATGTGAATTTAATCATTTTTTCCTCTTACATATGAAATTGTAAAACTAGACATATATAAGCTAAACTTTTGAATCATTTTAAAAAGGAAACCTTTGAGAAATTCATAATGTTTCAAATATCAGATAATTTCTCTATGCTCTTCAATATGTTTTGGTGATTGATTTACAATTTAATCAAAAATGTGCTCTACAAATAATTATTTTCGAACATATGACACCAGAAGTTTCATATCTATATTTTATAAAACTATTGTCCAAGATGGTGACAATCACATACATCATTCTTTTTATTTTTAATTTTTTATAGAGATATAATTCATATACCATAAATTAACCCTTTTACAGTATACAATACAGTGGTTTTTAGTATATTCACAGAGTTGTGCAATTGAATTCCAGAACATTTTCATCACCACCAAAAGAAATCCCATACCATTAGTAGTTGCTTCCCATTCCCTCACCATCAACCTCCTCCCACCCACCCATGGTAACCACAAATGTACTTTCTGTCTCTATAGTTTTGTCTATCTGGACATTTTATATAAATAGAATTGTACACTACGTGGTCTTTTGTGACTGGTTCCTTTCACATAGCATAATGTTTTCAAGGTTCCTCCATGTTACAGCTTAAATCAGTACTTCATTTCTTTTTATGGCTGAATAATATTCCCTTATATGGATATGCTACATTTGTCCATACATGGGCATTTGGATTGTTTCTGCTTTGGGACTATTATGAACAATGTTGAATGTACGAATAATATTTGTATATAAGTTTTTGTGTGGACATATATTTCCAATTCTCTTGAGTATATGCCTAAGAATGGAATTGCTGGGTGAATGGTAACTCTATTTTCAACTTCTTTTTGAGGAACTGCCAAATTTTTTTCCAAAGCAGCTACACCATTTCACATTCCCATTAGCAATGTACAAGGATTCCAATTTCTCCACATCCTTGCCAACCCTAGTTATTTTGCATTTAAAAAAAATTATTATTATACCCATCCTCGTGAGCATAAAGTGATATCTCATTGTGGTTTTAATTTACATTTTCCTAATGTCTAATGGTGTAAAACATCTTTTCATGTGCTTCTTGACCATTTGTATATTTTCTTTGGAAAAATATCTATTCAAGTCCTTTGCTTACTTTTCAGTTGGGTTGTTTATTACTTTGTTGTTGAATTGTAAGACTTTTTAATACATTCTAGATATTAGCTCCTTATCAGATATACAATTTGCAAATATTTTCTCCCATTCTGTGTGTTGTCTTTGCACTTTCTTAATAGTGTCACTTGAAGCACAGAAGTTTCCATTTATCTTTTTTTTTCTTTAGTTGCTTGTGCTTTTGGTGCCACATCTAAGAAACCATTATCTAATCAAAGGTCATGAAGATTTACTATTATGTTTTCTTCTATGACTTTTGTAGTTTTAGCTCTTACATTTAGCTCTTTGATAACTTTTGAGCTAATTTTTATATATGGTATGAGGTAGAAGTACAAATTCATTGTTTTGCATGTGGATATCAAGTTGACACTATTTGTTGTAAAGACTATTTTTTACCCATTGAATTAACTTGGCATCCTTGCAGAAAGTCAACTGACCATAATTGTATGAGTTTATTTCTTGACTCTCAATTCTAGTCCATTGATCTATATGTCTATCCTTATGCCATACTATACTCTTTATTTTTTATTCAGTTTAACTATATTTTCTAAACTTTAAATGTCAAATAAAGTATATTTCAAGTTTGTGAACCAGAAATTTAAAATGACATAAAATCTTTAGAGAGGCCAACATTAAAGAGAAAACTCACCCACACTTAAGATTAATATGAAATCACATTTTAGCATTCAAACAATGTAGATTCTTTTAAGCTCTTATAAAAACAAAAACAAAATAGTATAACAACATAGTTGACAGATGATAGAACTGAACAGTGTGATTTTTCACAGTCTTAAGTATAGCATTTTGTTCCAAATCTGGTCATTATGATTATATTTAAACAAGTTAAGTAACATATACAAACATGATCTTAGACTTCTGGTTCCACATGTAAGGAGTTTGGAAGTTGCCACCCTAACAACAAGTGAAAAATTGAACAGACTGAAAAATCAAGCCTTCTTGGATCCATAAGAAAGGGAAGGACACAGGACAAACCGCTGTCCCCAAGACTGGAGAGACAGACAGGCAAATACACAGAGTCGTGTGTTACCAGAGCAGAGAGTCTGAAAACAGAAAACACCGCAAGACCTAGTTTCAACGCAGGGAAACCTGAACTGTAATTGATAAACTGCTGGAGGCTCAGTGCAGAGAACTCTGAGACTTAAAAACTCCAGGGGAAACCAGTCATAGGTAGGTCCCCATAATATGTGAGATTTATCTCCAGGAGCTTGACCAGGTTCCCACAGTAAATATCAGAAAAATCCCCACATACTTCCAGCAGAAGGAGGGGAAAAGGGACCATTTTGAAATATGCCAGAGCTATCTATTCTTCTTAACAAGGCTTGCTTTCAGGAGAAACTAGTTAACCACAGCCTAACCCACTAGGGTTTTATCAGAGACTAACAGATCTGGGAGAAGAGAAATACCCAACTCCACCCCGCTGTAGCCATCCTGTCCCACCTAAGGGGGAGAAAAAAAATAAGAAACACTTGTGAATTTCACAGTCCAGAGGCACAGGCTCACTAAAAGACTGAGATCTAATCATAGGACTATGGGATGCTTCCCTCCCCCCACACCTCACCACCACAACACTAAAGTCCTATTTACAACAGTTCCTTTTATCCAAGTACATCATGTCTGGCTATCAAGAAGAAAATTACAAGGCATACCAAAAGGCAAAAAACAATTTGAAGAGACAGAGCAAGCGTTGGAACCAAAGATGGCAGAAATGTTGGAATTATCAGACTAGGAATTTAACACAACTATGATGAATATGCTAAGGAGTCTAATGGATAAAGCAGGCAGCATGCAAGAACAGAAGGGCAAACACTAACTTGAGAGATATATGCACCCCCATGTTTATTGCAGCATTATTTACAATAGCCAAGATATGGAAACAACCTAAGTGTCCATTTTTAGATGAATGGATAAAGAAAATGTGGTGTATATATGTATATATATACACCACATTTTCTTTATATATACATATATATATTCTATATATATATGTATATATATATATAATTCTATATATATAGTGCTATTCCATTCTATATATATAATGGAATATTATTCATCCATAAAAAAGAATGAAATTTTGCCATTTGTGACAACAAGGATGGACTTTGAAGGCATTATGCTAAGTGAAATAAGTCAGACACAGAAAGACAAATACCATATGATCTCACTTATATGTGGAATCTGGTAAAAAAAAAAAAAAAGCTTATAGATACAGAGAACAGATTGATGGTTGCCAAAAGAGTGCGATTGGAGAGTGGGCAAAATAGGTAAAGGGAGTCAAAAGGTACAATCTTCCAGTGATAAAATAAATAAGTCATGGAGATGTAATGTACAGCATGGTGACTATAGTTAATAATACTTTTGAATTGTACTGCATATTTGAAAGTTGCTAAGAACAAATCCTAAAAGCTCTCATCATAAGAAAAAAATTCTGTAACTATGTATTGTGATGGATATTAACTAGACTTATCATAGTGATCATTTCACAATGTATACAGATATTGAATAATTATAATGTACATCTGAAACTAATATAATGTATGTCAATTATACCTCAAGGAGAAAGAAAAAGAGAGAGAGAGAGGAAGAAAGAGAGAGAGAGAGAGAAAGAGAGAAAGAGAGAAAGAGAGAAAGAGAGAAAGAGAGAAAGAGAGAAAGAAAGAGAAAGAAAGAAAGAAAGAAAGAAAGAAAGAAAGAAAGAAAGAAAGAAAGAAAGAAAGAGAGAGAGAGAGAGAAAGGAAGGAAGGAAGGAAAGAGCAATTGGGAAATGTAAGCAGAAAGGTGGAAATCCAAAGAAAGAAGCAAAAAGAAATGCTAGAGATAAAAAAACACTGTAACAGAAATAAAGAATGCCTTTTGTGGGCTCATTAGTAGACTGGACATGGATGAAAAAAGAATCTCTGAGCTAGAGGATATATCGATAGAATCCTGGAAAACCAAAAAGCAAAGAGAACAAAAATTGAAAGCAACAGAACAAAATATCCAAGGACTATGGGACAACTACAAAAGGTGTAACGTATGCATAATGGGAATACCAGAAGGAGAAGAAAGAGAGAAAGAAACATAAGAAATATTTGAACAATAATGACTTAGAATTTCTCCAAATTAATGTCAGACACCAAACCATAGATCCAGGAAGCTTGGAGAACACCAAGCAGGATAAATGCCAAAAAAACTACAACCAGGCATATCATTTTCAAACTACAGAAAATAAGATATAAAGAAAAACTCCTGAAAGAATTTCAGAGGAAAAAAACATGTTACCTATAGAAGAACAAAGACAAGAATTAAATCTAACTTCTCAGAAACCATGCAAGCAAGTAGAGAGTGAAGCGAAATATTTGAAGTGTTAAGAGAAAAAAACCACCAACCTAGAATCCTGTACCCTATAAAATTATCCTTCAAAAGGGTAATCTATTCAATCGATCTCCATCCATTGAGGGAGAAATAGCTTTCTCAGACAAAAATTCAGGGAATTTGTTGCCAGTATATCTGCCTTGCAAGAAATGTTAAAAGAAGCTCTTTAGAGAGAAGAAAAATAATATAGGTCAGACACTTGGAGCTACATAAAGTAAGGAAGAATATCAAAGAAGGAATAAGTGAAGGTAAGTAAAAATTTTTATTTTTCATATTCTTAATTGATCTAACAGATAATAGTTTTTCTGAAATAATAATACCAACAATGTATTTGATTATGTATGCTTATATACAAAATTTATGTATGTTTATATGTAAATGAAATGAATGACAGCAATAAGGGACAGGTGGGAGAAGTTAGGATTATTTTGTTGATATGATACTCACATTACCCATGAAGTAGTATAGTGTTATCTGAAAGTGGACTTGGATTAGCTGTAAAGATATATTGCAAACACAGTTTTATGACTTCACTCAGTAGTTTCAAAAAAAAGCCATAGATTTCATCATCAGTAGATAGGTCCCATAAAATCATATCAGCAAAGCCAAATTTAGTTTCTTCCAGTCCTTTATAATAAAAGCCAAAAGGAAATTCAAATTACTAAAAATCAAAACAAAACCCCATTCTTTCTCCAGTTATTTTTTCATCCTGATTAGAACACGTAGCTAAATTTGCAATCTAATGAGTCAAACAAAACAAAAGTTAAACATAATTTTAAAAAATTGTCATATGTGGGTCCAGCCTGGTGGCGCAGAGGTTAAGTTCACATGCTCCACTTCAGCAGCCTGGGGTTTGCAGGTTCGGATCCCGGGTGCAGACCTATGCACCACTCATCCAGCCATGCTGTGGCAGGCATCCCACATATAAAGTAGAAGAAGATGGGCAGGGATGTTAGCCCAGGGCCAATCTTCCTCAGCAAAAGAGGAGGATTGGCAACAGATGTGAGCTCAGAGCTAATCTTCCTCAAAAAAAAAAAAAATTGTCATATGCCAATGAAATTCTGTGATATTCTAGTTTTGGAAACAATGGCACACATTTGTCATCCTTGTGTTGAGGCATGGCAAATGTGTGTCCCAGGCAACTCACAAAAAACTAGGGATAGGAGTACCAAAGAAAATAAACCAAGAAATTTCAAAAGGTAAATTTATGAGAGTACCAGAATATAGATCTTTTCCAATGGCTCATCCTGTTATCCAATCCATCACCAGATTCTCATTTTGCTTCCTAAATATCTTTCAAATCCATCTACATAGTTTCATCTCCATTGCCATTTTCCTACACTAAACTACCACCATCTCTTTTTTACTGCAATAGCCTCTTAAATGCTTCCCAGGATTTTACTTTTCAATCCATTTTCTGTGGAGCAACCAGTTATCTTTCCAGAAGACAAATCTGATTGTGTCACTCTTTTGCTTAAAATCCTTCAATTCTTTCACATTGCTCTTTTTAAGATCTTATCAGGGTCTACAAGATCCTGCTTGACTGACTCATACCTCTTCTGTTTCATCTCACAAGATTCTTCCTCTAGCACCATGCACTCCAGCCACACAGACCCTTCCTTTGCTCTAAGCAAAAGTTTAAGTACATTTATAGTGAAAAAATAAAGTGTAAGGTAGGTCCTTCCACCAATGCAATTCCCCAGATCCTTTATTTCAGTTGGATTTTTTTCTCACACTCATTAGCCCCATGCCTTTAGACAACTGCCATCAGCTACTCCCCCTGGAGCTTTCTTCCAGCCTGCCACATCACCTCGCCACAGTTAGAACAAAGCAACCTTAGACCATTTAGGGTCCTATTAATTTTCTTTTAATTGTGACAAAATACACATAAGATAAGATTTACTATCTTAACAATTCTAAGTGTACCACTCAGTAGTGTTAAGTATATTCATATTGTTCTACAACAAATCTCCAGAACTCTTTTCATCTCACAAAACTGAAACTTTATACACATTACCAACAACTTCCCATTCTCCCCTTCTTTCAGCCACTGGCAACCATCATTCTACTTTCTGTCTCTAGGAATTTGATTACTCTACGTACCTCAAATAAGTAGAGTCATACAGTATTTGTCCTTTTGTGACTGGCTTATTTCACTTAGCACAATGTCCTCAAGGTTTATCCATGTTGTAGCATATGTTAGAATTTCCTTCTTTTTACAGCTGAATAATATCCCACTGTATGTACATAACACATTTTGTGTATCTATTCCTCTGTGAATGGACACTTGGGTTGTTTCTATCTTTTGGCTATTGTGAATAATGCTGCTATGAACATAGATGTACAAGTATCTTTTCAAGGCCCTGTCGTCAATTCTTTTGGGTATATACCCAGAAGTGGAATTGTTAGATCATATAGTAATTCTATGTTTAATTTTTTGAGGAATTGCTACATTGTTTTCCATAGTGGCTGCACCATTTTACATTCCCACCAATAGTACACAAGAGCTCCAATTGCTCCACATCCTTGCCAACACTTTTTATTTTCTGTTTCTTTGATAGTAGCCATCTAAAGGGTGTGAGACGATATCTCATTGTTGTCTTGCTTTGCATTTCCCTAATGATTATGCTGAGCATCTGTTCATATGCTTAGTGGCCATTTGTATATCTTCTTTGAATAAATATCTAGTCAAATCCTTTGCCTATTTTTAAATTGGGGGTTTTTGTTGTTGAGTTGTAGGAGTTCTTTTTATATTCTGGATATTAACCCCTTATCTGATACATGATGCATATATTTTCTTGCATTCCATGGGCTGCCTTTTCACTCTGTTGATTGTGTCCTTTAATGCAAAGAAGTTTTTCTTTCATTTTAATGTAATTCAATTTATCTATTTTTACTTTTCTTGCCTGTGCTTTTGGTGTCATATCCAATAAGTCCTATTAGTTTTTAAGCATTTTTATTACTAGAATCAGACATAGATGAAACAAAAAATGGGGAATAAATACTGAATTCAAAAGAAGAAAATGTTTCCCAAAAGAGTCCACATTGATGCCTAATTTATCCATATTATGGTCTTATTTTTCTTAGAGCTCTATACTCTTTCTGTTTTCTTCTCCATGAGGCAGTTTAAACACCTACTTCAAACTTACAGGTATTTTTCTTCCATATAATCTAGATTCTTACCTCTGACAAATTGTTCAATCCTGCCAACATCATTTCTTTGACAATGTCTCTTCCAATTTTAAATCTAAATTACCACTTGGCTTCAAGCTGTGCTTCTATACTTGACTCTGTAGTGGTGTTTCCTGTTGAAAGGAGAAAAGGCTTCTCTGGGACTTCTCATCCACACCCTTCCACACATCCCACTAGTTGAGAATCATAGCTCTACGTAAGCCAACATTCTTCCTTCCTGCATTCTATGGCTGGTTTCCTGACTCACTTTTGGCTCCAAAGAGTATCTCCACTTTAACTTGAGATCATCCCATAATGCTTATTTGGTCACTTCATTTTTCTTTTCAAGGAAGTTTCTTAGTTCTCTCCTCAGGAAATCCAATTTCTCTAATGTCTGGCTTCTCCTTTGTCTGACCTAATGCATCTGGATCAACCAGAACCAAAGCATTACATCCAGGCTGGCAACATACAGCAGGCAGCTACCTGAAAAGCATCACATAAATGAGTAAGACAGCAGAGGAACAGCAATGAAGGGGTCCAGGGCATCTAAATGGCAGTGATAGCTTCCCAATTGGGAAACAAAGTTAGACTTAAATGGCACCATCATCTACTCAATTGTACAGCCTGGTACCTGGATGCCAATCTTAACTCCTCTCTTTCTGTCAGCCCTCATGCCCAATTGCCAAGTCCTCTCAATTTTACCTCCTAAATACATCTTAAATCCATCCACCCCCACTATCAATAGCTCAATTCAGGCCACCGTCATCTCTCACTTGACTTTTCTTTTGACACCATTTTGCACTGTAGGGAAGGAAAAATAGTTTTCCCTCTGCCCTTCTGAGTTCTTGGCTAAGACTCTCTGTAATAAAAAGCATATTAACAGGAGAAAAACAAACAGAAGCTTATTAATACATATGCCTCATGTATACATGAGAGATACCCAGGAAAAATGAGTAAAAAACTGGAGACGGCCCAAGCCACCATCTTGAATACCATCTTCAGCTAAAGACAAAAGAACCATGTGAGGAGTCGGGGGCAAGGGAGGCAATTCACAGGAAGGTGAGAGGAGGAAATGTTTGGTAACCAAGCGTTGCCTTGCCAGGCAGATAAGACACTCAGGTGAAAAAATTGTCTCTAGTAATAACTCTTCTTGTTACATGCCCCCCTTCTGATGCAAATTTCCTTTACAAATATAGATTTCTCTTACAAAAAGGTAACTTCAATCTGTTTTCAGAGTTTCTACTATGTCTGCAGTTTCTCAAAATATCAGCTCAAAATAATCTTTATGCCAAAGAGGCACATTTTTGGATGGCATGTTCAGCTACCCTTCAGCACCGAGATCTTATTAATTACAGACCAACCTGATTTCCCTTCTTTTCCAATGAGAAACATACTAACCATCATCTACTGAGATCCCGCCATGTGGGAAGTTTTAGCTAGTAATATTTTACACATTATCTCATTTCATTCAACCCTCCAAATATCCTATGAGAAAGGATTATTAGCCCCATTTTACAGATGAGGAAAATAAGGTTCAAAGAAGTTAAGTTACTTGTCCAAAATGGCCTCCATGTCCAAGGCATGGAAACAAAATTTAAATCCAACTCGGACTTCCAAATCTATTTCTTGATTAAAAACACATACTTGTGATTTATCTTTTGCCTGTCAGATGAAAAAAATATACAATTTAGTAACAAGTTTGATGTCCCTTTTTCAAGGGAAAACAGTCCATGGATGGGGGAGTACAGTGCCTCACAAGCAGTGGAGCACTCTTCCCAAGGGATTTTGGTCAAGAGTGGCTTTTATAGAGTTGTTAGAAGAGGCAATGTGGAAACAGGGCATGATTGGTTGGAGGTCAGGGATTTCCATATAAGGCTAGCAGGCCCTATTTTCTAGGGTAAGGTGAGCTAGCTAAATCTAAGTTGGAGGATTGTGATTGGTGTATGTTAGGTTTCCTTGACAAGCATTTCCTGTAGTGCAGGTGCCTTGGGTTTAGATTTGTGATGTGGCCCAATCAACTGGGGCAGCCTCCATTTTGTGGATCCTGATATACAAATTAACTTTATCATATCCCTAAACAGTATACACCTCAAAACCTTGGCTAAATGGAAAAAAACCTCTTCCCTAGACCTAGAAACCAAAATCCTATGTGTTAGCCTTATACTTTTTGACTTGCCTCTCTCTCTCTTTCTTCCTCGTCTACACCAGGGGTTGGCAAACTATGCCTCACAGACCATAGTTTTGCCCTTGAACTAAGAATGGTTTTTATATGTTGTGATATTGTGATTTATAATAAGAACTATATATTTGGCCTTCATCCCTGTTTCTCTCAGAGTTTCTGGAACCCTTGGAATTTCCTAAATGATAAGAGCACTGGGAGCATTTTTTGTCATAATATTTGGTCTTTTGTCCTTGGTTCCTGAAATAGCGCCACAGCCATAACAGTAAAAGGAGTGTCTTATTATTATTATTATTGATAACAAGCCCCTTTCGATGCCACCTGACTTTATGTTAAGGAGGTGACTTTCAGAAAGCCCCCAAGGAGGAGGGCTAGTTTCCAGAGGAACCAAACGTGATAAGTGGGCTAGAACTTTCAGCCCCACCCCCAAGCTATGGGGAAAGGAAAGGAGCTAAGGGTTGAATTAATCACCACTGGCAGATGATTTACTCAATCATGCCTACATAATGAAAGAGGGAGTTCAGAGAGCTTTGGGGTTGGTGAATCTGTGGAGATTTGGGAATGGGGGCACACCCAGAGAGAGCATGAGAGCTACGCGCCCCTTCCCACATACTTTGCCCTGTGCATCTCTTCTATCTGGCTGTTTGAGTTATATCCTTTTATAATAAACTGATAATCTAGTAAGTAAAATGTTTTCCTGAGTTCTATGAGCTGCTCTATCAAATTAATCCAACCAGAGGAGGGGGTCATGGGAACCTCCACAGTCTTGTGGGACTGAACCCTTATCCTGTGGGATCTGACACTATCTCCAGGTAGATAGTGCTAGAACTGAGTTGAATTGTAGGACACCCTGCTGGTATTGCCGAATTACTTGACGTGTGGAAAAATCTACACAATTAGTGTCAGAAGTGAAATATTCTGTGAGTAGAATTTTTGAGAGTAGAGGAGACACACAGGAAGAGCGTTTTCCTTTACAAATGTTTACACGGTAGAGAAAAATCAAAAGAATATTTCACGACATGAAAATTCTATGAAATTCAAATTTCAGTATCCGTAGTTTTATTGGAACACACCCATGTTATTATTAGTTTCCATATTGTCTATGACTGCTTTCACACTACAACAAAATTGGCTGTGACAGAGACTGTGTGACTCACAAAGCATAAAATATTTAGTATTTAGCTGTTTACAGAAAAAGTTTGTCAACCCCAGGTCTATACTTCTTGACTAGATCCAGAGTTCTCCATTGCATCTCCCTAACTAAGTACTCTTTCAGTATCAGTCCAAAGCTTGCTTTGTTCTCTATAAGCTCTTCAAAACTGAGTACAGAGAAATTACTTGCAAGGCTCTCAAAAAGCAGACATGGGATTCAAAGCTGACAGTCAGACTCCAGGGCCCAGCTCTAAGCTACTGTACTATATTGCCTCCCCAGGGGAGCATAAGAACTTAGTAACCTCAACGTCAACTTGGAATTCTAGGTACTGTTAAAATACTCAGAAATAGCCTATCTTAAATAAGAGGTAAGACTGTAGGACAGTTTTTCCCTAAATGGTGAAGAAAAGATATAATATTTATTTAATGGCTTTATCGGATGTTTATCACATACTAAGCACCATGGAAGGCAACTCATTTAACCCCCATAATGTCCCAGACACGGAGGAATCATAATCCACATTTTTACAAATTAGGAAATTAAGAGCAAAAAAAAGATTACATTACCTGATAAATTCACAGACTTAGTGTACCAATGGGGTGGTGATGGAGTGTTGAAATTTATAGACTAGGTGCTCAGATATGCAAAATTGTAAACTTATTTCTCTGTATCTGAACAAAACTTGATAACAAACCCCCATGTTTCCATTCCTGGACCAGGGGGGAGGGAACTGTGTCATTACAAGATTACTCAGTCACTTCACGTATAAAATGTAGTAGCCAAAGGTGTTAAATTTCATTAGTCACTAGGGAAATGCAAATTAAAACCATAGATTAAATGTGTAGAGTGATGCCACTACGCATTATACAGCATAATTAAAATGAAAAAGTCAGGAAATACCAAATGTGGATGTGCAGCAACTAGTGGTTGGAGGGTAAATTGGTGTAACTACTTTGGAAAACTGTTTGGCAGTATTAAGGATATGGTGGAGCTCACAAGAAGCAATTGTTAAATTTTCAGAAGTTTTGCGAGTCAGTTGATTTCACATTGGTAGCTTGAAATTGGACAGAGGGGGAGTATTTACACTACAGGAAACAGAAAATGTTATAAATCAGCACCCACCCCACAGCCAGATGCTAAAAATTTACCAGCACACCATTGCGCAATATACACTAAAGCTCCAAATATACATATTGCGCAACTCAGCAAATCCATTTTGGGTCATATACACTTTAGAAATGTGTACATATGTTCACTAAAAGCCATGTACAAGAATGTTCATAGCAGCACTAAGTGTAATAGCCTCAAACTGGAAACCCAAATATCCATAAATAGAATTAATAAATTGTCATGTTCATTTATTGGAATACTATGAGTGATAAGAATGAAAGAACTCCTACATGCAACAACCCAGATGAATCTCACAAAATGCTGGAACAAAAGGAGCCCAAACAAGGGTACCTACTTTGTGATCCCATCTACATAAAAGTCAAAACAGGGGGCGGGCCTGGCGGTGTAGTGGTTAACTTCACGCACTCCACTTTGGCAGCCTGGAGTTTGTGGGTTCAGATCCCTGGCACAGACCTCTAAACTACTTGTTAAACCATGCTGTGGCAGTGTCCCATATAGAAAATAGAAGAAGATTGGCACAGATGTTAGTTCAGGGCTAACCTTCCTCACACACACAAAAAAATTCAAAACAGACCAAATTAATCTCCGGTGTCAGAAATCAGGCAGGTGGTTTCTTGGCGGGGAGAGACAGCAGCTGATGACTGGATGAGACATAAGGGGGATTATGGACTGTTGGTATTGTCATTTTTTTCAGTCTAAGTGCTGGTTATATAACTGTGTTTATTTTGTGAAAATTTGTCAATAAAGCATTCAATTTTACATAGTCCATTAGTAAAAAAGACTTGCTTACTAAGCTCTGAGTACATCTCAGAGAGGCAGGAGGCAGCTCGGCCCACCCTCACAGGGACTGAGACACTGGCAGCAGCCATTATTGTCACCTAGTTCAGTCCTGCTGACACAGATGCTGGCAGACACCATTGGATTATTTCCTCTGGCCTGTTAGCACAGGGGTTTGCCCTGCCCACTAAAGCACAGATTTAATTGAGTGCAGCCAGGGCAGGCAGCCCACGCGAGGGACCAACCTTGCCCACCAGCAAGCCTGCAGTGAACTTGTTGGCCCACATACCCAGGGTGGGTGGAACCTCTGCAGCAGGATGAGTGGGTCCACCTCGGTGGGGTGTGCACACAGGGCAGGCCTGTGTTGGTGGGGTGTGTGGGCCTGCAGGCAGAGGGGCATCTGAACTGCAGCAGACTCCTGTCTCTTGTCATCTGAAATAGCTACACAGGGGATCTTCCCTGCCTTCCCAAGTCTGAAACGATTGTGTGCTGCTGTGCCTGGGGCTGCCCCACCCATCTGCACTCCTGAGACAGCCAACAACAGCTGCATGCTGCAGGGGGCTGCTCTGAACAGAGGCCTGCAACAATTGTGAGCCCCTGAGCCTAGCAACCAGCCACACGGGGGGCCTGACTCACGTAACAGCAAAACAGCAGTAGTTGTGTGCTATTAGATCTCACAGCCAGCCATGCCGGGGCTTGCCCTGCCCAATATAGTGACCACAGCAGCCCTATACAGCTGAGCCTTACAACCAGCTGGCCCAGGGGCCAGCCTAGCCTACCCATGTGCCTGCAGCAAGAATAACCCCACCACAACAGAAGGGCACATGTAGCCCACACAGGGGACATTCCTGGAGCATTTGGAACTGGTGATGAGAGGGAAGCACATTGCTGGGCCCCATAAGGTATCTCTCACATGAAGTCACATTTCCAATATCAGGAGATATAGGTGATCTACCTAATACATAGATACAAGCACAGAGAAGTAGGCAAAATGAGGAGACAAAGGAATATTTTCCAAATAAGGGAACAGGACAAATACTCAGAAAAAGCACTAAACAAAACAGAGATAAACAATCTAGCTGATAAAGAGTACAAACTAATAGTCATGAGGATGTTCACTGATCTTGGGAAAAGAATAGATGAACACAGTGAGAACTTCAACAAAGAACAGGAAAATACAAAAAAAGAACTGAAAAATGCAATAATGGAAACAAAAAATCCACCAGAGGGAATTAACAGCAGAGTAGATGACACAGAAGAACAGATCAGTGATCTGGATGAAAGAGTAGAGGAAATCACCCACGCTGAGCACAAAAAAGAAAAAAGAATTAAAAGGAACAAGGACAATCTAAGGGACCTCTGAGACAACATCAAGCACACTAACATCATATTATAGGTGTCCAAGAGGGAGAAGAGAGAAACAAAGGGGTAGAGAACTCATTTGAAGAAATAATAGCTGAAAACTTCCCTAACTAGAGGAAGGAAAGAGACATCCAGGTACAGGAAGCACAGAAAGCACAGACAAGATGAACACAGAGAGGTCCACACGAAGACACATTATAATTAAAACGTCAAGAATTAAGGAGAGAATCCTAAAAGCTGCAAGAGAAAGGCAACAAATTACATACAAAGGAAACCCCATAAGGCTATCAGCTGACTTCTCAGTAGAAACCTTACAGGCTAGAAGGGAGTGGCATGATACATTCAAAGTGCTGAAAGGAAAAAACCCACAGCCAAGAATACTTTACCCAGCAAGGTTATCATTCAGAATGGAAGGAGAGAGAGTTTTCCACACAAGCAAAATCTACAGGAGTTTATCACCAATAAACTGGCCTTCCAAGATATGTTAAAGGGACTTATTTAAGATAAAAAGCAAAGACTACAAATAGGAATAAGAAAATGATCAAAGAAAAAAAAATCACTGGTAAAGGCCAATATACAGTAAAGGTAGTGGATTAACAATCAACTACCTATAAAGCTAGTATGAAGGTCAAAAGACAAAAAAAACTAAGAACATCTACCTCCACGATAAGAGGTTCAGAGGTACACACATGCAAAAAAAGAAGTTAAATATGATATCAAAAACATAAAATGTGTGGGGGGGAATAAAAGTGTAGGGCTTTTAGTAAGAGGTTAAACTTAGGAGATCATCAATTTAATACAGATTGTTATTTACATAGGTTATTATGTATGAACCTCATGGTAATCACAAACCAGAAACCTATAATAAATACACAAAAAATAAAGAGAAAGGAACCCAAACGTAATACTAAAGAAAGCAATCAAATCACAAGGGAAGAGAAGAAGAAAGGAACAGAGAAGAACTACTAAAACACCCAGAAAAAAGTAACAAAATGGCAATAAGTACATACTTTTCAATAGCTACTTTAAATGTCAATGGACTAAATGCTCCAATCAAAAGACATAGGGTGGCTGAATGGATTAAAGAAACACAAGATCCATATATATGTTGCACACTTTAGACTTAAAGACACTCACAAACTGAAAGTGAAGGGATGGAAAAAGATACTCCATGCAAATGGCAATGAAAAGAAAGCTGAGGTAGCAATACTTATATCAGACAAAATAGACTTTAAAACAAAAACCATAACAAGAGACAAAGAAGGACACTACATAATGATAAAGGGAACAATCCAATAAGAGGACATAATACCTCTAAATATCTATGCAACCAACATAGGAGCACCTAAATATATGAAGCAATTATTAACAGACATAAAAGGAGAAATTGACAGTAACATAATAAATGTAGGGGACTTTAACACTCCACTTAAATCAAGGGATAGATCATCCAAACATAAGACCAATAAGGAAACACTGGCCTTAAATGACACATTAGACCAGATGGATTTAGTAGATATATACAGAACATTCCACCCAAAAACAGAATACACATTCTTTTTGAATGCACATGGAACATTCTGCGGGACAGATCACATATTAGGCCACAAGTTTCAATAAATTTAAGAAGAATGAAATAATACCAAGCATCTTCTCTGACCACAACAGTATGAAACTAGAAATCAACTACAAGAAGAAAACTGGAAAAGCCACAAATATGTGGCGATTAAACAAAAGGCTACTGAACAACTATTGGGTCAATGAAGAAATCAAAGGAGAAATCAAAAAATACATGGAGACAAATGAAAATATGACATACCAAAATTTATAGTATAAAGCAAAAGCAATACTAAGAGGGAAGGTTATAACAATGCAGGCTTACCTCAACAAAGAAGGAAAATCTCAAATAAACCAACTAAGAATAAACCTAAAGGAACTAGAAAAAGAAGAAAAAACAAAGCCAAAGATAGGACAATGAAGGAAATAATAAAAATCAGAGTAGAAATAAATGAAATACAGACTTAAAAAAAAGAAAAAAAATCAATGAAACTAAGAGCTAGTTCTTTGAAAAAATAAAGAAAATTGACAAACCTTAGCTAGACTCACCAAGAAAAAAAGAGAGAAGGTTCAAATAAATAAAATCAGAAATGAAAGAGGAGAAATTACAATGGATACCACAGAAATACAAAGGATTATAAGAGAATACTGTGAAAAGCCATACACCAATAAATTGGATAATCTAGAAGAAATAGATAAATTTTTAGAATCATACAACCTTCCAAAACTGAATCAAGAAGAAATAGAGAAACTGAATAGACCAATCACTAGTGAGGAGATTGAAACAGTAGTGAAAAACCTCCCAAAAAACAAAAGTCCAAAACCAGACAGCTTCCCTGGTGAATTTTACCAAACATTCAAAGAAGACTTAATACCTATCCTTCTCAAACTCTTCCAAAAAATTGAAGAGGAGGGGATGCTTCCTAACTCATTCTAAGAGGCCAACATTACCCTGCTACCACAACCAAAGACAACACAAGAAAATTATAGGCTGACATCACCAATGAACATAGATGCAAAAATCCTCAACAAAATACTAGCAAATCAAATACAATACATTAAAAAGATCACACACCATGATCAAGTGGGATTTACTCCAGGGATGCAGGCAATGTTCAACATCTGCAAATCAATCAATATGATACACCACATTAACAAGATGAAGAATAAAAATCACATGGTCATTTCAACAGATGCAGAGATAGCATTCAACAAGATACCGCATCCATTTATGGTAAAAACTCTTAATAAAATGGGTATAGAAGGAAAGTACCTCAACATAATGAAGGCTATATATGACAAACCCACAGCTAACATTATACTCAACAGTGAAAAATTGAAAGCTATCCCTTTAAGAACGGAAACAAAACAAGGATGCCCACTTTCACCACTCTTATTTCACATAGTATTGGAAGTCCTAGCAAAAGCAATCAGGCAAGAAAAAAATAACAAAAGAAATCCAAACTAGAAAAGTAAAACTGTCACTATTTGCAGATGACATGATTTTATATATGGAAAACCCTAAAAATTCACCAATAAACTACTGGAAATAATAAACAAATACCATAAATTTGCAGAGTACAAAATCAACATACAAAAATCAGTCATTTCTATACATAACAACAAAATAGCAGAAAGATAAATTCAGAATATAATCCCATTTATAATCACAACAAAAAAAATAAAATACCTAGGAATAAATTTAACTAAAGAGGTGAAAGATCTGTACACTGAAAACTATAAAACATGATTGAAAGAACTCAAAGAAGACAGAAAGAAATGGAAAGATATTCCGTGCTCTTGGATTGGAAGAATTAACATAGTTAAAATGTCCATACTTCCTAAAGCAATCTACAGATTCAATGCAATCCCTATCAAAGTCCCAACAACATTTTTCACAGATATAGAACACAGAATCCTAAATTTTATGTGGAACAACAAAAGACCCTGAATAACCAAAGGAATCCTGAGAAAAAAGAATGAAGCTGGAAGTATCACACTCCCTGATTTCAAAATATGCTACAAAGCTATAGTAATCAAAACATCATGGTACAAAAACAGACACACAGATCAATGGAACAGAATAAACAGCCCAGAAATAAAATAACACATCTGGGCCAGCCCCGTGGCTTAGTGGTTAGGTGCACGTGCTCCGCTACTGGCAGCCCAGGTTCGGATCCCGGGCACGCACTGGCACACTGCTTCTCCGGCCATGCTGAGGCCGCGTCCCACATACAGCAGCTAGAAGGATGTGCAACTATGACATACAGCTATCTACTGGGGCTTTGGGGAAAAAAGAAGGTGGAGATTGGCAATAGATGTTAGCTCAGAGCCGGTCTTCCTCAGCAAAAAGAGGAGGATTAGCACGGATGTTAGCTCAGGGCTGATCTTCCTCACCAAAAAAAAAAAAAAAAAAAACCACACACATCTATGGACAGCTAATTTTTGACAAGGGAGCCAAGAACACACAATGGAGAAAGTAAAGTCTCTTCAAAAACTGGACAGCCACATGCAGAAGAATGAAAGCAGACCATTATCTTACACCATGCACAAAAATTAACTCAAAATGAATTAAGGACTTGAACGTAAGACCTGAAACCATAAATCTTTTAGGAGAAAATATAGGCAGTACGCTCTCTGACGTTGGTCTTAGCAGTATCTTTTTGAATATCATGTCTCACCAGGCATGGGAAACCAAAGAAAAAATAAACAAATGGGACTGCAACAAACTAAAAAGCTTCCACACAGCAAAGGAAATCATTGACAAAACAGACAACCTTACAATTAGAAGAAGATATTTGCAAATCATATATCAGATAAGAGGTTAATATCTAAAATATATACAGAACTCATGCAACTCAACAACAAAACACAAACAACTCAATTAAAAAATGGTCTAAGGATCTGAAGACATTTTCCCAAAGATATATAAATCACCATTGGGCACATGAAAAGATGTTCAACACCACTAATTATTTGGGAAATGCAAATCAAAACTACAATGAGATATTACCTCACACCCATCGGAATGGTTGTAATTAACAAGACAAGAAATAACAAGTGTCGGAGAGGATGTGGAAAAAAAGGAACCCTTGTACACTGCTGGTGGGAATGTAAATTGGTACAGCCACCATGGAAAACAGTATAGAGATTCCTCAAAAACTAAAGAATACAACTACCATACGACCCATCTATTCCACCGCTGAGTATTTATCCAAAAAACATGAAAACACAAATGTGTAAAGATACACGCACCCCTATGTTCACTGCAACATTATTCATAATATCCAAGACTTGGAAACAACCTAAGTGCCCATCAATGGATGAATGGATAAAGATGTGGTATATATAAACAATGTACTACTACTCAGCCATAAAAAAAAAAATTAAATCTTGCCATTTGCGACAACATGGATGGACCTTGAGGGTATTACGCTAAGCGAAATAAGTCAGACAGAAAAAGTCAAGTACAGGTACCATACGATTTCACTCATAAGTGGAAGAAAAAACAACAAACACATAAATACACAGATTAGATTGGCGGTTACCAGAGGGGAAGAGGGAAGGGAAGACAGCAAAAGGAGTAACAGGGCATGCGTATAGTATATAGTATACAGGGCACGGGTGGTAGTCTTTGGGTGGTGAACACGATGCAGTCTACACAGAAATTGAAATATAATAACATACACCTGACATTTGTTACAAACGTTACCTCAATTAAAAAAAAAAACACTTCACCCATATTAAAAAAAGCTCAATTTTAAAAATTAGTCCATAGTTGGACATCCATATGCAAAACAATGGACTTCCAATTAAATCTCACATTTTATACAAAATTAACTAAAAATGGATAATAAATGAAAAACATAAAACTCTAACTTTAAAAAGAGAAAAGAAAATCTTCATGACCTGGGGTTAGGCAGAGTCTTTAGATATGACACCAAAAGTATAGTAAAAAAAAAAAGACAAATTACACATCAAAATTAAAAACTTACTCTGCAAAAAACACTGTTAAGAGAATGAAAGGACAAACTACAAACTGGAAGAAAATATTTGCGAATCACATCTCTGGCAAAGAACTTGCATCCAGAATTATATTTCTTGGTTTTGATAATATACTGTAGCTATGTAAGATGTTACTACCAGGGAAAGCTGAGGATTGGGTACACAGGACCTCTCCATTATCTTTACAACTACTTGCATGAGTCTATAACTATTTCAAAACAAAAAACATCAATTTAACAAAAGATATTGGTAGTTTTATCTACCAGACTGCCCAGTTTTCCACATCCTTGACTGGTATTCTAAGTATATTCTAACACAACACTAACAGGGGTATAAGTGATAAAACTTTTCTAGAGAGCAATTTGGCTAAACAAATCAAGCTACTGGAATGTGCAAACATTTGACCAAGATATTCCATTTCTAGGAATTTTTTCTAAGTAATCAGAGATATAAACAAAAACGTGCATACAATGTAGTTTTCAAATAGTGAAAAAATGGAAAAACTTAAAAATTGGAAATAAGTGGGGACTAGTTAGTATGATATACCCAGAAGACAGAATACAATATAGCTATAAGAAATTAAGCCATAGAAGAATATTTATTGACATGAGAAAATGTTAACAATATACTTCTATATGAAATATGCAGGATACAAAACAGTATATACAGTTTAATAACATTTTTATGGAAAGAAAAATAGCCATATATACAAAATCATGCATAAGAAAAAATAGGATGTATATACCAAATGTTAGGAATGGTTCTATCTCTAGATAGCAGAGTTAGAGGTGATTATACAATTTTTCCAATTTCACCTGCCCTCCAAACAGTATCTGCTTCATACTACTCTTTCCTGGTTGTGATTAGTTTGATATAATTCTCTTCAAATAGGCTGTTTCATGATATATACCTCCAAATCATACTGCTATTCCCATTTAAAAAGCAGATGCTACTTGCTCTTATATACTGGCATATGGAGAATATTTTTAATTAATACAATATACTATAAAATACACCACAGCATAGATCTGGCTATAGAAAATTACTTGGAGAATTCGAAAATCCTCTAATTGAGAGAAATTTTAAATAGAGAAAAAAGATACTATCATTAGTTAGGGGTCCATAACTGTAGAGTGTGAAATAACTCAGGTTCCAGAATTGGAGACTTCTGAATCTCTCCTTACCAGCTAACTGACTTGAGGAAAAAGAGATTAGGTTCTTCAGTCAGGAAAATGTGGTTAATTTTGTAGAAAGAAGTAAAAATAAGATTTTTTTTAAATGAGGGAAAATGATATCACAGATATAAAGGTGTTTTTGTTTTCTATAAAGACCTAAATAAATGTTAGATAGAAAGAAAGAAATTGAAATTTGCTGTTGCAGAAAAATTAAGTCACGTTTATTTTTCTGCAGCACCAAATTCTTACTGTTTTATTTCTTCTTTCACCGGCTTGACATGCCAAAATTGTGAAATTATTTTTATATTAATTAATGGTCTTTAAGTTCTATAATTATTTTAACAGTTAATACATAGGAAATAACTTTTCATGGAATCTTAAGTAAGTGTTCTAAATATACATGTCATCCTCTGATGACTCTTGATAACTGGCAACATTAAACACACAACAAATAGAATTTAGATTTTATTTCTCAGAATCCATCGTAGTGTAAAGCTATTTACTAGATTCTTATCTAAAATACCAAATAAGGATGCTGGATCCTTTAAAGGTAAAACATCAAAGAATAGAAAAAAATATCTGTGTCCACTTTTCTCTGATGTTTTCCAACCCCAGCACCACCCCAACCTACCTCTAATTTCTGCTCCCTCCCTTTGGAAGGGAATCTCAGGCAAATCTGTGATCAATAAATAACTTTTAATAATTGTTTGCAATCATATCTGAAAGGGAACAGTTAATGACATTGTTATATATCAAAGGTAAATTTATTGTCTAGATACCTAGAGGTAAATCACACAACTTGCAGATGAAAGAAGGAACATATAACACTGATGAAAAGTTAGATTTGATGAGAATGGAAAAAAAGAGGGATTTTGTTTTTCCAATCAAAAGGTTTGTTCCTTCTCTCCACAAAGTCATGGAACTGAGAAAGATGGCTAGAGCGCAGATGGGGCAAGTGCATCACAGTTACATAACTACATGACATAATCTTGCCCTGCCACCAGTGTTGTTCCGCCACCTCTAACCCTTCTATAAATGTCCCTTTACCACAGCATAGCTTCTACTGTAGTTCTAAGTCCTCAATGAAGATCACAAGAAAGGTACTTCCAAGTTGTTAAAAGAAACCAGAATATTACACCAACACATTTCAGGGGCAAGAAGAAAGTAGTGACACTCCATATTTATTGCTTTACATTACAAGAATTAAACAAAAAAGGTAGACACTAGAAAATCACTTTTTGAAATTTCATAATCACCAATTTGCAACAGAAACTGAGGCATAACACTTATGCTGCTAACAAATGTGTTAGATGAATTATCACTTCAGCACGTAACTGTAGATGGATACTCCTGGATTTTCACTTAATCCATTACTCAATGATGAACACTATAAAATGAGAGGTGACATACTTATGAACCAAAACCACAAGAAGAAACTCTCCAAGATCAATCTTCAATGAGCTCCTATTCCAACAAGCCATAAAGAGTAGTAAAAGGCAATATTCATTCACCAAATGAGAATCCCAATGACAAGAAATCAGATATTTATATTCCTCTAGAGACATTTCTTCCCCACCTAACAAAGGCACTTGACATGTACTGAAATGGACAGTTAATTCAGGTACTGCCCTGGGCAACTGTTACCTTCCTAAAATTAGATGGAGTGGTGATTAAGTTCATATTAATTCTTCCCAATCAGCCTGAAACACACATGAATATATCACAAGTTCTCTATTTTTGGCAGATGATATAACCAAAGAAGAAAAGATAATGTTGGTGTCCAAAATGAATTGGCTGACTTGAGCAGTCCAGGATCCTCTCTCTATATATTCCTTGATGACTGTGGAATCTGTATGTAATTATAGGCAAATTAACCTTTCATATAGTTTCAGGTATTAATGTTCACTCCTCTTCTTGTCTTTTCTGACTTTTTTGTTCTTTCCCAAAGCCTTAGATGATTCCTCCTGAAAAAGACACAAATCAATGTAGCATTTCCCCATTTATATGAAGATACTGGCTTAGGAACGTTAAATCTCATCATACAGAATATGTATAATAGTGAAAAGTATGATTACTTCCATATGCAACATCTTTCTGTTTTACAGGGCACTTTTACTTATAGTCTATTTTAATATTTACAAAACAATCAAGGAAAACACTCATTTACCTAATAAATTTATGTTTGAATCATTTCGATATTATTTCCTCTACTGTCCACTTTCCAAAGAGAGCAAAGTTTAAATAAAATAGATATGAACATACTTATTAAATATGAAACAAAAAAACCTCAAAATATAAAGGAAAAAAGCATCTAAAGGCATACCAGGGGAAAGGGAAGATGCTTCGACACTAACAGAGGATGTTAGAATTTTGAATTCTGATTTCTAAAATTAGAACTTTAACTTTAGAATTTAGATGTTTAAAGGGCATCTAGTTCACTGCAGTATTAGCTACAACTCCCTGGGCCTCAATTTTAGGGAGTGGAAACTAAGTGGTCTTTAAGGTTTTTATAAAACTACGAATCTATGAAATTAAGGTTTGAAGAAATGAAGTGATCTGCCCAAAGTTACACATTGGCCAGTCAAATTGTTTTGACTAGAACCTAAATCTCCAGTTTCCTAGTCCAAAAGTTTTTGTAATGCACACACATCAATATGATGGGCAGCATCTGCTTAGTGGTTATTTCTTTTTTTTTTTTTTTAATTTTTTTAATTTATTTATTTTTTTCCCCCAAAGCCCCAGTAGATAGTTGTATGTCATAGTTGCACAGCCTTCTAGTTGCTGTATGTGGGACGCGGCCCCAGCATGGCCAGAGAAGCGGTGCGTTGGTGCGCGCCCGGGATCCGAACCCGGGCTGCCAGTAGCGGAGCGCGCGCACTTAACCGCTAAGCCACGGGGCCGGCCCAGTGGTTATTTCTTGACCACAGGCTTCAGACAGTGCATTAATGCAGAACAAAGTGGTCATTCTATGCAAGTAATCAGGATCATCTGCCATCACTAACACTTTGGGAACGATGGTATTTTGGCCCCACTCTGTATCACTCTTACTCATTCTCATTTGTCTGTCTTTTTTTCTTTTTAATTTCACACGCACTGGTGAGAAACTCTCTAGACATAATTTCAATAACTACTTACTGGTGAATTTATGTAGTTCTTCTCCACTAGTATGTTTCTGGCACAGTTGTTGATATGTTTAAAGCGATCTGGTCCTAGCAGAATCCCTCCAAACCAGCGTGATACTACCACCATGACATTTCTCACGTTCAAAATCTGTTATTTTCAGAAGCATAATTAGATACACATATAGACAGGTACACGTGAGTTTTAAAGGAGAATGAAATAACCCATATATAAAATCGCACATAAAATTTCCCCATAACTTTAATGGGAGAAACATATGAGCGAGCAGAGTGAGACTACTAACAATTCAGGGGATAGAATATGAGAATGAGAAGTGAATTTGGAAAACAAACACTGTGTGCCACACTGTCCTCGAAGTCCAAACTTTGGGGCAATGGGGAAGAGTGAAGGGGAGATCATGCAGGTAGGATTCCAGTTCTTGGTGACTTCAACCAGAATAGCTCAGTTTAGGCAGCCTTTTACCCCTGGGCCAAATAACACCACCAAATCTGCTTCTGAATAAACTACTAGAGACAATGGGGCTGCATGAATAATCACTGGTGCCTACCAGTAAGGTCTTCTTCAGTTTGACATTTGTCAAATGCTGCCCTTAACGTGAAGCCCACTAGTCTATAGGCCTGACCCACACACAGAGTTCCTATCGAGGGAATGGCCTGGTTAGAAAACAAACTTCCACATAGAATAGCAGAAGAAACTATAGCAACGACCTGGGAAAAAAACCAATCCATTCTTACAATTAATGGGCAATCAATGATCACCAGACATATGAAGAAAATCCAGCAGCATGAAAGAGAAAGGACAGGATAAACAAACTAAAATGGACCAGGAAAAATTTAAGGGAGAGAACATCTTAAAAAAAGGAAACTCTAATTAATATACTCAGAGAAATTTCAGAAGATACTGCATCCATAAAACCAGAACAGCACACTATGAAAAAGGAAAAACAGAGAACAAGAAAGAATTCTTGAAAATTAAATACATGGTTGCTAAAGAAAATTTTTAATTCAATAGAAATTTTGGAAGACAGTCAAGAAAATGTCTCAGAACATAAGGCAATGAGATGGACAACTTAATAAAAAAGAAACATTCTGGATCTATCTAGAAGGTCCACTATCCAACTAACGGGAGTTTCACGAAGACAGAACAGAGAAAATAGAGTGGAGGAAATTGTCAAAAAAACAAAAAGAAGTTTTTCCAGAGCTGAAGACAATCTTCTATTGTCTACGTCTGAAAGAGCTTGAAAGCACAGTACTTGTTATTAACCCTTTGCTTTCTGCCTCATATCCAGTGGTTAAAATTTTCTCTCACTGTTTAAAAATTAACTACTAATTAAACCAAATATATCTCACGTTATATAGTCTCACCAATTTACTCATCCCTAAATGGAGCTCTGTTTTGTTGAGAAATTTTATGGCTCACAGAACAGGATTAACAGGGTTTAACTTACACTTACCTCCATGAGATGGAGAAGACGCCCACCAGCTGCTGTTTCCCCATCATCCTCACAGTCCTGTAAGAAGGTCTGTTTATCCTCACAATATATTCTAGAAATACATATAACAGTGTTACAATTTCAAACCTCAAAATACTAATAAAAGTTACTCCTTCATACTTGTTGTGATCAATTTACTTCCAAAATCAGTATATTTGTTTAAAAAAATCCTTCTTGAACTATATATTAGATATACTTTGATGATTTACTATCCAGTATGTTTCATTTTTTACATTTATATAATATATAATAAATATTATTTACATATTTATATATAAATATATTTTTATATTTATATAGGAACCAAGGGTGCCTCCTTAAAAATCAGAAATGCTACGATTATGGGAAGGTGAGTTTACACATCTGACACTTCCCACGCTTCATTTAACCTTGAAGCTATGAGATTATAGAGAGTAGTCACTGAAAAACATTTACTGAGAATATACCATATAGAAGCATAATATCCAATAGGCACTATGAAATGACATAAAAGAAAAGAAGTAGCGTACTCCTGTCTTCAAAGAGCCTAAGATCTACTGAAATAGACAAAAAGTGTATTAAAAAGATGGAGGTGATAAAACCAACATAAGTTAATATTTTATACTTTTTTCACATCTTATTGTAGCCATCAAGCATTTCTCTATCTTCCCCATTCTAAGTAAGAGTTGTAAGATTTATTTTTCTCTATAATTTTCCCCCTGGATAGTTGTCAATATCAGAGAAAAATCATGATATTTTTACCCATTTAAATTATCTACAAAGTTAGCATTTGGAATAATGTAGGGCTACATAATAGTAAAATAAGCTTGGCAAATAAGTATGAAACAGAAAACAGTGCCAGTTAAGGTATGCCATCTACTGGATTTCTTAGGCCCCTAAAAATGGTACCATCTAGGACTAGACAAACGTAGCAGATATTTCTCCAGCTGCCACTGTAAAAAGCCAGACAGTACCTTATCTATACACCTAACTAAATTATATTAATTTTATTATAGCAATCTTATTCATCCCCTCATTCATCCTTCCATCTACAAATCCATCTATTCATTCACTCAATATTTACTGCCCACCTACTATGACCAGGCTCTACTCTTATTTAGTTGACCTCATGTGAAGAAAAGAAAGTTAGCACCATTAAGCAAAATTTTATATGTCAAATTTAAGGCAAAAAGGAGTGAGGGGTTGGTTTTATATTAGGCTTGTAATAATAATCTAACACCATAACTTTACGGAACAAATGAAGAAAATTTGACTACATAAATCAGTACCATTAGGTTTAAAAAAAAACCAAACACCATGGACATTTTCACTAATGCTTTCCTCACATGCCAGGAAGATAATGATGCAGCATCCAATAGCTGTGTGTCCCAGCAGCCTGAAGAGCGCCCCATAACTCCAAAGTGGGAACACAGCCCCAGAACCAGAAAGTAACCTTAAAGGGACCCTAGGCGCTCAAAATACACAACACAAAGTCCAAATACCAAATAAAGGTCATTTTTTTAATCTCAGTGGGGTCCTTCAAGCCTCCACTTTGTGCCTTTTTAGTCTTATCTGACACACAATTCTGACAAGCTAAGCTCTTTCATTCCAAACAGTCAATTATGTAAGGATGTGAGGTAGAGGGGCTGCTACATATAGTCATGCTGACATTTGTGAGAAGTGACAACTGATCACCTATTAATATGTAAAAATACAAAAATACTCACAAGAACTTAACCCAAAAATCTGGGGCCTGAAATAGGATATCTGGCACATTAGTTAACTTTTTAATAACTTAAGAGCAACATTATGTACAGCAATTGTTGAATGTGCAGCCACATGGCCATGTAGGAATAAAACAGAGATAAATGAAATTAGATTACCAAATTCACTACCAAATTCTACCACTCAACAACTACGTGACCTTGAAAACGTTAACATTTTTACAGTAGCAGAGTTGCTGAAATAATCAGAATTAACTTTCGTAAAGTGCTTGCCACAGAGCAGGCAGGCAATAAACACACGGGATAAATGAATGGTAACTATTAATACTTTTCCAGCACATTCTAATCACTGAGAACAAGCACAGTCTAATCCCTCATTTTTATACTGATGACCCTAACTTATTAAGAAAACATCAAAATTCTATCTTGTGATACTCTACGAAGTGGGGAATTATATACCAAACAGTTTTTTGTAAGTTTTGTCACTTAAAGGGATGTGACTTAGTAATATTAAAATCTCACCTATCCAAAGTGATGGTTGTTTTTGAGTTGAGTTTCAGATAACCTAGATTTTACAAATAGTGTCAATCACATTTCAAATTTACACCAAATCTCTATGTCTATATTCTGATTTACTGCAGTCCTAACCTATGTTCTTTTAAGTCTGTACTAATTTGCATATTTAAAAATATACCCTTCATCTCTTTACTAATAAATCACCAAAGATTTGTATAAAACCTTAGTAGTCAAAACTAAAAGCCATGTTGTAAAAGAAGCACTCAATTCACTGCTAATGGGAGCATAAATTGGTTTAAAAGAAAAACTTTGGAAAAAATCTGGCAATATCAACAGTTTCAAAAATATCCAGACTTTTTTAATAATTCACTTCTAGGAATCTATTCTTTCTTCCTTTTTAATTATATGCCATTTCATTTCAACAAAGAATCTGAAGCAATCAGAACTGATCCTGAGGAAATAATCTAAAATGTATACAAAGAGTTCATGGCACTATTCTTTACAATACCGAAAAATATAAAAAACTAAAACAAAAAGGAAATGGTTAAATAAATTATGGTATGGAGCCTCAAACAAATACTACACTGCCATTAAAATAATGCGTATAGGGGCCATGCTGGTGGCGCAGTGGTTAAGTTCACACGCTCCGCTTCAGCAGCCCGGGGCTTGCAGGTTCAGATCCTGGGCACGGACCTATTCACCACTTACCAAGCCACACTGTGGTGGTGTCCCATATAAAGTAGAGCAAGATGGGCACAGATGTTAGCCCAGGGCCAAACTTCCTCAGCAAAAAGAGGAGGAGTAGCATTGGATGTTAGCTCAGGGCCAATCTTCCTCACAAAAAAAAGAAAAAAAATGCTTATAAAGCAACTATAACAAAATGAAAAAATGCTTTTGTTAAATTAAAAAAACATATGATACCAGGGTAAAGCATTACAAAAATAAACTTTGCATAGAAAAGACAGAAAGAAAATATATCAAAATATTATCAGTTACATTTAAAGGCTGAAAATGGCTGATTTCCCCTGATTCTTTTCTTTCTTTTCTGCAGTTTTCAAATATTCTACACATGATTACTACTTTTATAATGGAAAAATACAATTTTATTTATTTATTTTTTTTTTTGGTGAGGAAGATTAACCCTGAGCTAACATCCGTTGCCAATCCTCCTCTTTTTGCTGAGGAAGACTGGCCCTGGGCTAACATTTGTGCCCATCTTCCTCTACTTTATATGTGGGACGCCTGCCACAGCATGGCTTGATACACAGTGTGTAGGTCTGTGCCTGGGGTCCAAACCCGCAAACCCTGGGCTGCCGGAGTGGAGCACGTGAACTTAATCACTACACCACCAGGTTGGCCCCAATAGTCACTATTTTTTTAAATCATGCATCAGTTTCCCCCACTTTTTATAAATTGCACATTCCTAAAATTGTGATGATCACTCACCGGTACGCATAGATGTTGTGGGTTGCACTAGCTATTTTCTTATTCTCATACAATTTGGCAAGAACCATTTTCACCTTAAAAAGAGCAGTAATATAAATAAACTAATGTATACTATTTGCTCTGTAAATAAATGCTAGAGAAATATCTTAAAGCATATTGATATAAATACTGTTGTACTGAAATAGTTATTTAAAGAAACTACCGCACTCTAAAAAAGCCACTTTCAGAGTTTCTCCCCATTATAGGTGCAAACACTGGTACCTTTAATTGGTATAAAAATGATAGATCTAGTATTTTGGGCCACCAATCATCAATAAATATTTGAGCACTAACCATGTCTAAGGTACTTGTATACAAAAATTTTTTGCCCAGGTAGAGAATTTTAAGTGTAAATATGAGAATTTCTAAAAATGAGTCCTGAAAACTTACCAAATTTATGTATCCAGTGTGATAGATGCACAGCAATAGTTATGTTCCAAATGTTAAAAGACTCTTTCTGGGCATCATGTAAGGTTCATAGAGGAGGTAACATGAACCAGGCCTTGAGAGATAAGCAGCAATTCTTCTGCATCAAAAGGGAAGAGTGGGATGGGGCAGGAAGAAGCCACTCCATTAACAGGAAATGGCATGTGTAAATGTAACAGATTTAGGAAATAAAAATACAGGATGCTCAGTTAAACTGGAATTTCAGACAAACAAAAAATAATTTTTTATTATAAGTATGTCTCATGCAATAACGTTTACTAGAAATTCCAAATTAACTAGGTAACCTGTATTTTATCTGACAGCCCTAGCAGGGACATAAAAGAAAAGGGTTCGGGAAGTGACCAACAGTTTTATGTAGGTGTAACTTATAGTACAAATGAGAAGATGACAGAAGATGTATCAGGAAAGTATAACAAGTTTAGATTTTTCTTTGTAGACAGTGGAAATCAGCAAAGATTATGTGGGGGGGCAGTAACAGGTGGTCAGATCTTTCAGAAAGGTAACTGGCAAGCACTATGGAAGAAATATTGAAGAAATACTGGAGGTAGGGAAAACTGAGCTGGAGTCAGGGAGACCAATTTGGATCAGAAATTGTACAATCTTGTGTTCATCATTTTTTTTTTTTTGTGAGGAAGATCAGCCCTGAGCTAATATCCATGCTAATCCTCCTCTTTTTGCTGAGGAAGACTGGCTCTGAGCTAACATTCACTGCCAATCCTCCCCCTTTTTTTCCCCAAAGCCCCAGCAGATAGTTGTATGTCATAGGTGCACATCCTTCTAGTTGCTATATGTGGGACGCGGCCTCACCATGGCCGGAGAAGCAGTGCGTCGGTGCGCACCCGGGATCCGAACCCGGGCCGCCAGCAGCGGAGCACACACACTTAACCGCTAAGCCACAGGGCCGGCCCCATGTTTATCATTTTTTAAACTTTCAGGTTCTCAGATTCCTGATCAATAAAATAAAGTAGAAAGTGACCTCTAAGATTTATTTCAGTTCTCACAAATTACAATCTTGTAAGTCTAAGTGACTACAATCAGAAAGAGAATCCAGGACGAACAGATTTAGAATAGAATGTCTAAGGAGGACCCTGGCAACAAGATTATGAGCAACAGCCAAGGACAAAATATGGTTCCTGAGAGGAAAGCCCAGAAGCCTGCACCAAAAGGTGTAATCTTGACCACAAGTCACTGCAGAAAAGAAATTCCTCTTCTAGAGCCTAAGAGAGTGAAAGGCAGCCTGGTACCAAGCATTGTAGCCCTATAGGTCAGGGCTTTAGAAGAGCTTAGAGAGTATAGTAGCTGTAGAGACCAAAGGGGAGCGACTAATGCTAAAAACCTATGCTAAGTTAATGAGACTATTTTTGTTGTTAATTTAACTTTATAGGTAGTAGTGAAATTGTCTCTTACATCAATAAAGTTTAAAATAGGCTAGATTATAGCAGCAAGGAAGAAGAAAATGATTCTAGTGACAAAGACTAGGAATACAGTTTTGTTTTTTGTTTTCTGGTAAGGAAGATTAGCCCCGAGCTAACATCTGTTGCCAATCCTCCTCTTTTTACTGAGGAAGATTTGCCCTGGGCTAACATCTGTGCCCATCTTCCTCTACTTTATATGTGATAAAGACGCCTGCCACAGCGTGGCTTGATAAGTGGTGCATAGGTCCGCACCAGGGATCCAACCCCACAAACCCCAGGCTGCGGAAGCAGAGCGTGCGAACTTCACCACTACGCCACCAGGCTGGCCCTTGGGAATACAGTTTTTGACTAAAAAGTCTCCCATTTGATATCCTTGGGTGGCAATCAAGTCACCTAAGATCAGGAAGCAGAAAGAAAAAGGAATCCAGGACAGGAAAACTCAGCTAAGCCAGTCTGTCCACTGTCTCCTTAATTGGGTAACAATGGAACAGATTTGGTTTTATAGAACTCCCATGAGATAGGACAAATAATTCTTTTTAACAAGCTATTAAGCATCGTAATTTTCTACACCACCACAGTGGGTTTTTCTTGTTTGAAAATCCTTTAGATGGCTAAGCCCCAATAAGAGTTTAGAAAGCATTAACAAACAGAAACAAATCTTCCATGATTCACGGTAATTTCAGCATAGGAAAATGAATAAATAATTTTTATCTTACATGAAAATTAAACATAATAGTAAAAATAAGTATACTATTGCAAAACCATTTACTTGAATTACTTTGGTAAAACAACATCAAAGTGAGCTGAACACAACAACTTTACCTGTTTGGGACAAACTACTGGAGCCAAGTGTGCCTGAAAAGTACTTCTTCGGTCTGTAATAGGAACGCCATGATCAATTGGAGGTAATTCTTCCATTTCTATAAATTTAAAGAATGATATTACTTTTATTTTTAAAATTCTTACACTCAAGAAAATTTGGCAATGGTGTGGGCAGGGGAGAGGGAAGCTGGGAAAAAAGATGTAAATTATATTGCAAATCAACCCAAATAGCCATTAATAGTTGTCTATTAAAATTGAGTTATAATTTCAAGTAAAAGTTTCCAAATATATTGTAGGTAAAATAAAACTACTTGACTTATAAATGATTTCCACCTGCCAAGGTCACCCCATAGAAGTGGTGGGTTGGGACTCAAATCCTGGACTATTGCAGTAGTCTAAGTTGGTACAATATCTAATTTTTAAGAATATAAAGGGGTCCTGAGACCAAAAAGATTGACAGCTGCTAATATACCTTAACTTACTTATCCATTCTACTGTTGATGGACCTCTGGGTTGGGAAACCTATGACTTTATTTTGTATTGCTGTAATATACAGTAGTCCTTCCTTATCTGCAGTTTTGCTTTCTGTGGTTTCAGTCACCTGGGGTCAACTGCTGTCTGAAAATATCAAATGGAAAATTCCAGGAATAAACAACTCATAAGTTTCAAATTGCACACCGTTTTGAGAAGTGTGATGAAATCTTGCACGATCCCGCCCGGGCGGTGAATCATCCCTTTGTCCAGCAGATCCATCCTGTATATGCTACCCGCCCATTAGGCACTTGGTAGCTGTCTCAAGTCATCAGATTGACTGTCACGGTATCACAGTGCTTGTGTTCAAGTACCTCTTATTTTACTTAATAAGAACCCCAAAGCCAACTTTATTATTAGTTATTGTTGTTAACCTCTTACTGTGCCTAATTTATCAATTAAACTTTATCATAGGTATGTATGTATAGGAAAAAACATAGTATATATAGGGTTTGGTACTATCTGCAGTTTCAGGTATCCACTGGGGGTCCTGAACATATTCCCCGTGGATAAGGGGGGACTAACGTAATGTCTTCTGCTAATAAAACTGTTCCTACTTCACAGGATTGAATTAAACATATCAATAATACACCAAATTGATATTAGAGTATCATGATTTTCAGTTATTCTGCCTCTTAAACAAGTTTAAGAACCACTCATTTACCCTTAACTATGTTGAGAAAATGACCAACCATCCTGGCTGCTGCACCTGCCTCATTTAGTATGAAAAGTTATTCAGGAAAAAAGAATTAAAAATTTTTCCTATTTCTATTCACTAATCTGTTGAATCTTACCAAGTCAGCTTGCCTTACAATTGATGAAATACTTCAACTAACACATGTAAAAGTATTTCTGGAGAGCTTTAAACAACTTGCCAAAAATCAATGCACTGGTTTGTGGCAGGACTAGGACAAGAAACCAGGTTTATGCAGGATGTTTTACCTTCCCCCGATGGTGTCCTCTTCTTGAACAGATTGTGACCACTGTACTAGTACAGAACTAAGGTCAATATGAACTAGATGCTATCTATTATGACTGTGATTTTCACTTTTTCCTTTAATAGTGGATCCTGTTTCCCAAAAGAAATCTTATGCCAAATCCACAAATACATAAATGAATAAAATGAGAGCTACTTAGATGGAAGCAAGGGTAGGAGTCCTTGATCTTCTCCACTCTTTCACTTCCTCTCTATTCGCCCCTTCCACTCTTCCTGAGTCACCATGCAAGAACTTTAAACCTTCATAATACTGATTAAAAACTACTATAACATGGCACAGGAAACTCCTTACCTTCAAAGAGAACGAATGTTCCCTCTGGTTTATCAGGTTTTTGTAAGAGACTTCAGCAAACTGATGACATCATTCAAAAATTTAAAATACTAAAATGGAACATAGTTTCTGATAAAGACAGAACTGATTTATCACATCGACCTATTTACAAGTTGAATACTACTTAATTATGGAACAAATCTGCTTGAGCAAAAACGAAAATCTTAAAGGCATTTTACTAGCTTTATTTCAGTGGCTGCACTTTCAATTATTATATTTGTGAGCCCAGACTAAAATTTAACTCAGAGACATCAGAAGACAGACGAGGATTTCAAAACAGAAACATAAAAACAGGATGTGAATTGAAAACACTAATACAGCTTTTCTTAGTTTCAATTTCCCCCTCCACTAATTCAAAACTCTACCAAGTAGGAAAAAAAAAAAAAGTAAATTTCTATTTTTCCTCACCATTCTAATAGACCTACCGAACACTAAAATAGCCAGCAGGCAGGAAAAACAATTCAATTCTCTGCAAATTCATAACTATTTCCTAACATGTGAGAGTTTACTAAATTTCTATACCATTCCAAAAACAATACATAATATTACCATCCCACTTTCCTCAAAAGAAATACATCAGTAACATTATACCTGTTCGATTTGCAATGATATCCAAGTCCAATGCTTTAACTGGATTTTCTGGTTGATATGCTAAAATGAGATCATCTTCACATTCAACATCTTCCTTTTCAGTTTTCTTTTTTACGTCTGGGCCTATGTGGATATGAGACATTATGAGTGATCTATGAAGACAGTAAGAAATGACACTTAAAAAAACCATTGGTCTTGGTCTCTAAACACCATTCTTCAATAGAAGGAACCAGGGCTTCTACAAGAAGTGGTTGATTCCAAGTTGGAGGAAGGAAAATACAAAATGAGCCTGGAACATCTTCTAATTCCAGAGAGTAAAGAAATGCTCAGAAAAAGATGGGCACTTATAAAAGGAACACAGGACCCTACCTGAAAGAGCTCCTAAAGGCCAAACCTCGAACAATTTGAGCAAAAAAAATAATGATAACATTGAATTTTAACTCACAGAATAAAACAATATATATATGTTTATACTGATGTAAATAAATAATCAAATAAATAAATAGGGAGAACAGACATCTCTTCCTCGCAACAGAATTCCGATTAACAAATGTAGAAGGAAAGAATAAGAATCACTGTTAGGCAAACAGTACAGTGATAAATTTGTTGACAACATACACTAACGGATTCTAAAATTACTGAGTGAAAGTTTAACTAAGAATAGGATATTAGCACAGCCTCAAAGTATCTCCCCCAAGAAACTTATCAACTACAAAGGGAAAGATAGTTAACTGTGATGGTTAATTTTATATGTCAACTTGGCTAGGCCTCAGTACTCAGATATTTGGGCAACACTATTATAGATATTTCTGTAAAGCTATTTCTTGGATGGAATTCACATTCAAATCAGTTGACTCTGAGTAAAGCAGATTGCCCTCCATAATGTGAATGAGCCTCATCCTATTAAGGTACTAACAGAAAAAAGACTGACCTCCCCAGAGGACAAGGGAATTCTGCCAGCAACGAGCTTTCAGATTTGAGCTCCGACACCAATTCTTCCCTAGGTCTCCAGCCTGCCAAGTTACCCTGTAGATTTTGGACTCAGCAGCCTTGACAATCTCAATCTCGTGAGCCAATTCCTTAAAATAAATCAATCTCTCCCTCTCTCTCTCTTCTTCTCCTCCGTCCCTCCTCCCTTCTTCTCTATCTCACTTTATAAATACACACACTCTCACACAGATATATAATACATGCATATCCTACTGGTTTTGTTTCTCTGGAGAACCTTGACTAATACAGTAACTTTACCATGGAGACATCTGGCAGATACCATCTTAACCAAGGGATCAAGGTAAACATCACCAATAGTAAAGCATATTAATATCATGAGCTCCTGATATAATGCACTGTGAAGGACACACTATCATTTTTATGGTATTCTTGCCAAAATGCCTAATCTTACTTCAATCATGAGAAAACAATGGACAAATCCAAATTGAGGGACATTCTACAAAATAGTTGATTAGTATTCTTTAAAAGTGTCAGGTCATAAAAGTCAAGGAAAGACTGAGGAACTATTTACAGACTAGAAGAGAGTTAAGGAGAAATAACAACTAAATGCAATGTAGAATCCTGGTCAGGATCATATAACAGCAGAAAGGACATGAGTGGAAAAATTAGTGAAATTCAAATAAGCTCTTTAGTTCATTTAACATTATATCTACGTTATTTTCCTGTTCTTGATAATTATACTATGGGTATGTAAGATGATACTAGGGGAAACAGGGTGAGGGATATAAGAGAGGTCTTTGTACTATTTTTGCAACTTTTCTGTAAGTCTAAAATCAGTTCAGAATTTTTAAAAATTGTAAATAGCTGTATATAATTATTTCAAAATTTAATATTTCTATAGTAGAAAAAACATTATGAAATAATAAAGAGTAAATTTATACTGAAGATAACAGTAAAATCAAAATAAATTACTTGTCAAGTGGGTACCCTAGGAAGGAAAATTCTCATGAGATATCCTGATCACTAGCTGGTACTCTTACCAGTTCTTCAGAATTATTAATCCTTCCATTTTAATATGAAGTCTACAAAAATAATTTTTGATTAAAAAATTCCAAACAAAATTTCTAAAAATGTATACAACAAATCAGTAACGCTAAAATTTGAAGAGTGGCTAAACTAAATTACAGATATAGTAAACTAGATTATGGATATAGGTGGGAAAGGGAAAATATCATTTTTAAGATCAATAATTTTTAAAATTTCCTATGAGTTGAGTGATCCCAAACTTTTTGAAGTCTTAAATTTTTACTGGCATACATTCTATTTTTTCCAATTGTCCCACACTCTAGAATGGTGGATTGGCAAAAATCATTTTGTTTTGAGACTTTTCTCATAGATACCCTGAAGAGCTGCAAAATCAGAACACGGATCATAAAAAGTTAAGGAAAATATTTCAAGAAAGATTGTTACATGGACAGAATATCTTCATACCATTTATCTCTTTGATTTTAATGGAAGCAGTAAAAACATTTGCTTCTATAGAAAAATAAAATATATACTACTATCAACTTTAAATATATACTGATTTTGTTAAGGGAGTCCTAAATAATTGGTTCCCTGTAAATAACCTTCTGAAAAATTAGTAAATAAGCTATTGGGTTTTTTTAAATCCTCTTTTTCCCAAATTGAAAATAACTCTCAGTGATAACAATAAAACTCTATTTGGAAATAAAATTGGGTTAGAGTTATTTTCTTCTCTAAAAGGCCTCTGTAGTAAGTGGAACAAAGACTAGCAAAGTAAATAGGAAAGATCAGAAATTTCCATGTTGTCATATACTTAATGATTCAATAAACGAATAATAATAATAATACAGCAAACTTCAATTTTCAAATGTCCTAAAATTAGTGTTGATGGTTGCACAACTTTGGAATATACCAAAAACCAGTGAATTATACATTTTTAAAGGATGACTAATTATGGTATGTGAATTACATTTCAATTTAAAAAATCAATTTTCAAAGTCAATTTTTATATCCTAAATGTCAGTCAGTGTGTTTTCCAAAGTTCTTTTTCTATAAACACTACATTCATTTGAAGCTAATGCCTAACTTACATAGTTCAATAATTCATGAAGAATGTTACATGGTTCGTATTACCTTAACAATAGTCAAAGAAAACAGAGATTTTTGACCTAAGTTCTTTAACCATAAAATTCTATTTCTATAAGAGTATAATATGAAACCAAAGACGCTAAAGCTTACAGAAAGAAAATTAATTACGTGAGTAAATGAACTTTCCAGAGAAACTTATATTTTATCATATACAAAACCATAAAACAGAATATTTTCATTAAAAATTTCAATTAGAATATCTACATGAAATTTTAGTTACCGTAAGTTAAAAGACCACTGATAATATTTTTCAATCCTACCTGGATCTGTCATCTGAGATTTTTGTATTAGAACATCTCTTATTTTCTCCACCCACAGGTAAAGAATACTTTCACCAATATTCTGCCTAAACAAAATTCAAGGGGAAAAACTTGTTATTTAAAAAAGTTTCCTTCTCAAATTCAAGAAAATACAAATACATTTATAATCTAAGAAATTACAAGCAATCTAGCCAGGCCTTTTAAAAAAGAATTTATTAAAAACAAGAGTTTTACTAACATCTGTGGATGAGTATTTAACATAGATTGTTTATATCAACATTAAAAATTCTAACTGGCTCCAAAATTAACATTGCTTATTTAAAATAAGCGGAATTGCAATCAAAGGGGAAAAAATTTCTGAACTTAAACTGGATGAATTCAATAGATATAAATGCGATTTAGTTTCTATCAGTGGATACAGTTTCAGAACTCATGTCCAACCATTGCTTGCTTTTCTAAACTTTTCGAACAATTTCAAACCACTTATTTGGTATACTTATTTCAACAAAGAAGAATGCAAAGCATTTGAGGAACTCCCTCAGACAGCCAACTGACAAGACTTGAAAGACAATCAATGAAACAACTTTATATTCATATTTTGCTTTTGACTAAAATATTCTATTGCCCAAATTGATTCATTTTGGTTCCAAATAATGTCTGCCTGCCTCAGATAATTAAATCCATCTCAAAGGATCACTGAGAAAAAGAACATGTCATGGTTCATGTCTATCAAGTTATGTTAAATGATGGCAACAGCAATAAAATAAAGGCCCAAGTGTCTACTCTTTAGGGAATGACACTAATTTTAGATAAGTTTTAGTATGTGTGTTTAAAGAAATCACCACACTACTTCAGAACAACACCTTACCTCCTTCCTCTAAAAGTTCCTCTTGAAACCATTTATCTCCCTTTATCACCGCATCAGCACCCACCAAAGGAAACTTTCAAAACAAGCATACAGAAGAAAACAAAAGTGTTCTCAAATAATTCTATACCGGCAAATCCTCCCCATCTCACCCATAATTCCTTAGCACTAAAATGATCCTCTGTGTTCTTTGGTAACCTGTCTTTTTAGAGAGAGCAAAAGTCAACCAGAAAGGTTTTTAAAAATTGAGAATGTTGGTAGAGTTTCTTTTAAACAATTCCCACTCCCATCCTCTCTTCTCAATAAAAGACTTAAGAGGTATAGAGACAGAGAAGGTAAAATGTATTGAGTATACACTAAGCCCAAAGTACATTATACATATCAACACATTTAATGCTCACAATTGTCTAATGAAGTACATATTATTTCCCCATGGTACAAATGAGAAAACAGACCTAGAGAGATCAATTGACTTGTCTAAGACAGTCTTATAAGCAGTAAGAAGACCAGACCCAGAATGTGAAGACAGACTTACTCCAAAGCTCAGGTGGCCCACTGCATTTTGCTTTCCTATCAACCAGCTACACCCTTAGGCAAGTAAACCACTTGAACTCTGAGTCTCAGTTACCTCATCTATAAAACAGAGATTTAGAGCATCTCGTCTTACTTCACGAGTCGTTTCTTTTCAAGTGAAACTATCTTAATTCACTCGACAAATCTTTAAGGGCCTCTCCTATACACCAAGTACTACGTGCAGCCCTGGGGGTATGGTAGTGAATGAGAAAACTGGGTCCCTTATTTCAGTGTCTGTAATCATTATCCTGACAAATTTAAGGTTTTGTATATAATTGTCTCCATCCCTTAATCTCATCCCATTGAATTCCTCACATCATCATCACCAAAAGTAGTAACAGTAACATCTAGTGGTTACTGAACACCTACTATACAGAAGACACGTAGACAATGCTTTGTTACCTCATTTAATCCTTACAACCACCCTTTGAGATAGGAAAATCATCCCTCTGTGAATATATGTTCACATTCAGATTTGTTGTTGTTGTTTTGCGGGGGGGTGGGGGGAGCACCTTGGAAGAATTTTCACAATTAATAAGTAATTTTTCCAAATAACAAAGAAATTAAACCTTAACTCCAAATCTCCTCTCCTCTGGCCCGTGGCTTCCTGCAGAATATACAAGAGCACTTCTGCCCAACATCATTTATTGAATGCTTCCTTCTTCTCTGGTATTTGACAAGACTTACTGAAATCCAGTAAGAGGGAGTTGTAGTGGTGTGAAAGGTTTCCTATAGAAAATGAAGATTATTCTTTCCCTTGGACCCCAAAATTCTATTACTGATAGTGGGGTTTTTAAAATTTGTTGTTGTTATTACTGCTGCATTTGTGTTTTCTCTTGTGACAATAGTTTGTTCATATCTTTTAACTATCCACTAGGATTTGGTGGTTTTCAAACTTTTGCCATCACTATAATGAAATCTCTCACAGAATCAGAAACAAATTAACAGACAAAAGCTGTGAGTCCTCCCTGCTGTGTCTCTCTTCCCCTCCCCCAATGGTCCTGGAGGAAGAGCGCTGAATCCTAAGGACTTGGGTGCAAAATCTGAGAACTACTCATTATAGAATGACATGCTAAGCTTTTATTTATGAAATTAAACATGGTAAAGTAGCTAAATATAAAAAGTCTGAGGGGCCGGCCCCGTGGCTTAGCGGTTAAGTGCGCACGCTCTGCTACCGGCAGCCCAGGTTCGGATCCCGGGCACGCACTGACGCACCACTTCTCTGGCCATGCTGAGGCCACGTCCCACGTACAGCAACTAGAAGGATGTGCAACTATGACACACAACTATCTAATGGGGCTTTGGGGGGGGGGGGAAGGAGGAGGATTGGCAATAGATGTTAGCTCAGAGCTGGTCTTCCTCAGCAAAAAAAAAAAAAGAAGAGGATTAGCATGGATGTTAGCTCAGGGCTGATCTTCCTCACACACACACAAAAAAGTCTGAAATAAAATTTGTTTCAAGTTAAATAAAACACCAACTTGGATTAAAAACGGATATTTTAGTTCAGATACTTTGTGAGTAACTATACTTAACTATTATCCAATTCAGAACTATCAAAACAACCTCAAGTGACTCTAATTTTACTTGTGGTTCTAATGTTTGTATCTTTAATTTTCTAGTATTTGTATTTGTTGATTTAAGAGTAAAGATACTCACTAAAATGCACTACTAAATTGTGTGACCTTAGACAAATTACTCGATCTCTCTGAGTTTCTGTCATCTCATTTTCAAAATGACAAAAGTAGATGAGACAATTGTTTTAATAACAACAAAAATGAGAGCTGCTAAAGTACGTTACGTGAATTGTGTCATTTAATCCTTACAATGATATTATTCTATTATCCTCATGTTACAGACGAGAAAACAGACTCAAAGAAGTCACACTATTTCAAAAACTGACTCCAGACCAAGACCGCCTTAACCTCAGCTCAATTAAACTTCAGACAGGCAGAACTTCCTGACTATAGGCCCTGATCTCCCTTTTCTTAGAACATTTTCTTTAGAAAACTTATTATAAATTCTTTCTTTGCTCCTTTGAGATTATGGACATCTTTTTAGAAGACTCTTGTCAGTTTTACAACCTAGGAATGTCTTCCTCAAGGACCTGGGAGCCATCATTTTGAAATGTAATCATCAAGGAAGACAGCACCCTTATCTCTCAATCTCTGGGGAGCGTAGGAGCCTCACTTCTGATGAGCAACAATTAGCAAACACAGAAGGCCTAAACACAGAGAAACACATTTGCAAACTCAGGAAATAACTAAATGTGCTGGACACATCTCATTGATCAACCTCCCAACATCCTCTAGCACTTTTCTACTAGCTCATCCCAGCCCTTAAAAACCCTGCTGCCTTTTGGAAATGAACAAACACTTCTCCAAAGAAGATATACAGATGGCCAATAGGCACATGAAAAGATCACTAATCATCAGGGAAATGCAAATCAAAACTACACTAAGATATCATCTTATACCTGTTAAAATGGTTATAATCACCAAGACAAAAAACAACAAATGCTGGAGAGGCTGTGGAGAAACAGGAACCCTAATTTACTGCCGGTGGGAATGCAAACTGGCACAGACTCTATGGAAAACAGTACGGAGATTCCTCAAAAAATTAAAAATAGAAATACCTTATGATCCAGCTATCCCACTACTGGGTCTCTACCCAACGAACCTGAAATCAACAATCCAAAGAGGCTTACGCACCCCTATGTTCATCGCAGCATTATTCACCATAGCCAAGACATGGAAGCAACCCAAGTGTCCCTCGACTGATGAGCAGATAAAGAAGATGTGGTATATATATACAATGGAATACTACTCAGCCATAAAAAAAGACAAAATCATCCCATTTGCAACAACATGGATGGACCTGGAGGGTATTATATTAAGTGAAATAAGCCAGAAAGAGAAAGACAAACACCTCATGATTTGACTCATAAATGGAATATTAACACATGGACAGAGAGAACTGTTTAGTGGTTACCAGGGCCCAGGGGGTGGGGCGAGGGCACAAGGGGTGAAGGGATGCATTTATATGGTGACTGACAAACAATAATGTACAACAAAAATTTTGCAATAAAGAAAAAAAAATCCTCCTGCCTTTTGTTTCAGGAAGTTGAGTTCAGACTGAGTTCTGGTCTCTCTCCCCTACTGCAATAGTCGCGAATAAAGTCTTCCTTGCCTGTTTAACTTTGTCCAGTGCAATTTCTGCTCTGACAAGCCTCATTCTTCAACTTTCCAATCTAAGACACCATGATACATCAAAATGTGAAGAGCTGTGAGAAATTAAAATAACCATTTTCTTGGATTTTAAATTAAATGTTGTTGAAATGGACCATCGTAAATTCAAATACTACAAAGAAAATTTTAATCCCTTTCATTTTCTCTTAAGCAACACCAATTAGTAAAATGTTGTTTTTTAAATCTGTTATTTATCTTTTGTATTATTATTTTCATATATTCAAAATATCCATATGTATAATATTTAAACAAAAATAAGGTATGATAAGTAAATTAATCTTCATCTAATCAATCACCAAATCCTCGTTTATATTCTTAAGTATTTCTTTACCTAACCACTCTTCTCCATCTGCATTCTTGTTGCATTAATAAAGGCCTCCACCATACCCCTCCTGAGTTACTGACTGCTCTTCCTATGGTGTCTCTTCCTTCAAACTCCTCAGAATCCATCCTCTACACTGCCACACAAATCTGACTACATCACTCCCCTGCCTAAAACACCTAGAGCCTACAAGATAATGCCCAAACTCCTTATCCCAGCTGACAGCTTTTTCCTTCTTACACCTACCTCAATTTATATACCTACCTCAATTTATAAAGCTGGCATCTTAAACCACTTGCTGAACTCTGAAGATGCCAGATTGCTTCATAGCTACATCATTTTGCTCATGTAGTTTCTTCTATGAGAAAACCGCTCCCCCTTTGATAGCCTGGCAAACACTGTGCTCGAAGGTCACCTTCACAACGGAACCCTCTTTTACAACTTCATATCTGTATGTCCTGAGATAGTTTGTTAGTAAAACCTCTAAAGAATGCTACTATAGCACTTGGTCCACATCTCTTAGTAATTATGTCACTATATTGAATTGGTACACATCTATCTTAATTTTTAAATGCCAGACTCCTAACAGAGTGCCAGCATATAGGGGATACTCACTAAATGTTTACTGAAAAAACTGTTCATTTTCTGACTTCTTACCTCCCTACATAAGAGGAAACTCCATAGTTCGTCTTCTTAGCTAAGCAAAAATCAAATTTAGCATTCAAAATGATACTAAATCAATATGAAAATCTCAATAGTGTTACAATATTTACAACACAATGGAATTATAAACATTAAGAATTATATTCAGGGCCGCCCAGTGGTGTAGTGGCTGAATTCGCATGCTCTCCTTCGGCGGCCCGGGGTTCGCAGGTTTGGATCCTGGGTGTGGACCTATACACCGCTCATCAAGCCATGCTGTGGCCACATCCCACATACAAAACAGAGGAAAATGGGCAGAGATGTTAGCTCAGGGCTAATCTTCCTCAGTAAAAAGAGGAGGATTAGGGGCCGGCCCGGTGGCGCAAGCGGTTAAGTGCGCGCGCTCCGCTGCGGCGGCCCGGGGTTCACTGGTTCGGATCCCGGGCGCGCACCGACGCACTGCTTGGTAAGCCATGCTGTGGCGGCGTCCCATATAAAGTGGAGGAAGATAGGCACAGATGTTAGCCCAGGGCCGTCTTCCTCAGCAAAAAAAAAAAAAAAGAGGAGGATTGGCGGATGTTAGCTCAGGGCTGATCTCCTCACAAAAAAAAAAAAAAAAAAAAAAAAAAAAAAAAAAGAGGAGGATTGGCAATGGATGTTAGCTCAGAGCCACTCTTCCTCACAAAAAAAAAAAAAAACAAAAAACCCAACATCTTTATATAAACAGCACATTCTTAATAAACTTTGAATCGCAAAGAAAATGAAAATTACAGCTCAATTTTAAAAAAAAGAACTATATTCATACATTTATCTAATACTTTTAATTTCTGAAGACCAATAATATTTTTCACTTGCTGCCCCCTGCTGGAATTTTATGGAAAAATATTAAAAGGTTTTTTCACAAGAAACTTTTAAAAACAGAATGTGTATTTCTATTTAGACTACATGTGTGAAAATAATACCAGTGGACAGTTTATTCCAGCACTTTTAATAAACAAGACGGTATAAATCATATTCTAGCTTTAGAACAAACTGCTCTGTAATTTCCGACCCTTCCTAATTCTCAAATAGCTCAACTGAACTAGTTAGGGAGAATAGCAAGTTGTGCCCTATGGCAGGGTATCTCCTTAGTAAACGGGGGACTTTTTGGATAGAGAAAAGGCAGATGGGAAGCCATTTCAGAGTGCAGGACATTGTGCATAGGCAGGAGAAAAATCTAACGGATGAAGACGATTACCATGATGGAAGCCAAGTGTGGGAAGATTTTCAAGAAAGAGGAAGTGTTCAACATCACTAAAAGTTACAGAGATCAAGTAAGATAAGATCTGAAAAATGACCATAAGATGTACAATTATGACATCACTGGTGAACAAATTTGCAGTATATTTATCTTATTCTGCTTTAAAGGGGGAGATAAATTGGTAAGTAAGCATAAATAAAATATTACAGAAACAAGTTTGTTAGGGGCACAAAAGCTGGAGTGGCCAGTAAAGTTAGGGACAGGTATCAGAAAACATTTAATTGAGGAAATAAATAATACTTATATGCTGAGGATGACAGAATCACTCAATGGGGGCATCCCCTAATGATATGTCCAGTTCTCGGTTACTTCCAGAGTCAAGTGTAAACCTGGGACTCAAGAAAGACCATAGTTCCTCTTGGAAAGAATGAACAGAATCGATTCCATGAAGACAGCATTTTGTAATTAAATATTTTGGGAGGAAAAGAAACCTGACCTAGATCCCAGGGATACAAAGGGGGTATTTTCACTGTACCAAATGGGGTGGCCACCTAGAACATATAAGACAATCCTTACCTGTTTCTGGATTACAGTAAAACTGATAGTCCAGAACATTATTTGTTGTACTAAATTAATAATCTCATTAAAAGTAATCCAGGGCTGGCCCAGTGGTGCAAGCGGTTAAGTGCGCGTGCTCCGCTGCGGCGGCCCAGGGTTTGCTGGTTCGGATCCCGGGACGCACCGACGCACTGCTTGTTGAGCCATGCTGTGGCGGCGTCCCATATAAAGTAGAGGAAAGGGGGCATGGATGTTAGCCCAGGGCCAGTCTTCCTCAGCAAAAAAAAAAAAAAAAAAAAAAAAGAGGAGGATTGGCATTGGATATTAGCTCAGGGCTGGTCTTCCTCACACACACAAAAAAAAGTAATCCAAATCACAGTCATATCTTCTCTGGACTACTGCATTAGCCTCCTAACCCACGTCCCATACATCCATTCTTGCTTCCTTCCCATCAGTTCTCCCCAAAGAAATAGAACATTGTTTTCAAAATGAAAATCTTATCATGGCATCACACCACTTAAAACCCTTCTCTGCTTCCCATGGGTCTTAGGATAAAGACAAAAATCCTTACCATGGCCTACAAGACTTTGCATGACTTCCCCTGCCTACTTTGCCTGGTCATTTTCCCACTATGCTCCCTTCTCTCTTCCCACTTCATACCACTATTACTTTGTGTCTTGAAATGTGCCAAGCTCCTTGACACGGAGCCTTTGCACATGCTGTAGCCTTTCACTAGAGTTCCTTTCACCTAAGTAACTCAGCTCTTAAATCAAACGAGCCATCCCTAACCTCCCAGACTAGGTCAGGCCTTGTTTCAAACTCAATTAGTACCGCATATTAATATCTCTTTTATAGAACTTGTCACAGCTGCAGTTCTACACTCATTTTTACATTGTTATAAGTAATACCTCTCCTACCAGTAAATTCTAAATGCCATGAAAACAGGAACCATTGCTGTTTTTGCTAACTATGTGTATCCGGGATCTAGTACAGTGCCTGCCATATAGTACTTACTGAATGAATGAAAGAGTGAAAAATACAGTATTTCTATAGACTGTCAGTCTTACGGCCTAATACAAGAAAATTATCATTAAAAGTATACAGTAGTTTAATAAATAATTATGCTTAGGATTCTGCTGTTACCAGTTTCATTCAACATAGCCTATGAAAATATCAAAACAAGAGCAGTATCTCGGAATTTACTTTCACAAGCTGGCTAAGTGTTTTCATAGCTACTAGTTCTAAATATTACTGTATTTCTGTATCGAAGTAGAAGTCATATTAAATGTATATATAAAATTATATTATATAACCAATCTTTCAAGGACTCCTCAAGTGCATCCTTTTTGTTAATGGAAAAGCAGCTTACAAAAAGTTTAGAAAAGGCCATAAAATATCACAGTTCCAACAAAAGCACACAACAGTATCACTAATAGAATTTTTTAAAATCACCTGTCACTTACATATATATTTCCTCAAGGCTATTTGATAAATCCACACGTTCTTGCCCTTTAAGCCAAGGAGCACTAAGATTTAAAAAAAAAAAACACAATAAAGGAGATTACTCAAGGATTGTGTTCATATCTCAAACAGAAATTAATGATTAAATCACAAATTGGTTGTATTTAGCTTTTAAAAATTATCTAGTTTCATTAAAATATTATATTGTATAAATCTATACAGTTCCAAAACGCTTTCATTCACATTAACTCATTTAGTCTTCCCAGAAAACCACGATGAAGCCAATACCAATATTATTCAATTAAAATACGGTTTAAAAAACAGGAAGGAGTTCATAGGATATCATAAACGTGCCCAAGTTTAAATAAGTGGCAGAACAGGTTCCAGAATCTAAATTTCCAGATTCACAGTATTTGCCATACTATCAGGAGTTCCCAAGTTTTTCTAACTGGTGTCTCAAAAACAACTCTAACAAATACGCTGGTTGCTACGTGATGTAAAAAAATATTAACTTTTTCTGAAAAAGGCATTTATGTTTACAAGCATTCTATAATTATATCTACCATTTTCAATAAATAAAAATTAAAAATTACAGAACAATTATTAATAGCAAACTTTACTGCTATGGTTTTAAAACACTCATACAAAAAATAATCCCACTGGTAGGTAAAAAATTTCAGTAACTGCGATTTAAGGCAATTCTGTTCACATAGGTTTATACATGTTAGTAGGTCAAGTGGGCAAGGTTGATCAAAGGTTACTTGCAATCAACAGGTCATGACTCATTAACATAATGTTATAAACCAATGTGACCTCAATAAAAAAAAAAAAATTAAGGTTGGGCTGCTGAGAAGCTGGTTCCTCAACAAGAATGGGCAGGGAGAAGCACCATGGGTAGTTCCTGGAAGGCAGGCAGTCTTAGGCAGAGATGTGTTAAGGAACTGTGCAGCAGAACCAGGTTAGGAGAAACTCTACAGGCCAGGGTTTCTAGATTACTAGGTTGTCTAAAGAGGAAGGTTTCCTTTCCCATCTCTAAAGACAATTCTGTAGCTGTTTTACCCCTATGAATCCTGTGATTCTCTTTCATACTAAGTGGCATACTTCAGTGTGTTTTATATAATTTAGTTTTTTATTTAAATGCTCTATACCAAGTCCAAAAGGTGTTTTCAATTTCTATATACATTTTGATGAGAGGTATTTAATATAAACACAATGTACAGTATAGAGAAACAATCTTTGAAAAGTATAATCTTTTTACAAAAATATAAACGTAGAAATATAGCTTACTTCAATTGATAGATAGGTGGAGCTGTAGCTGGGTATTCATTCGGTAGCATCACCTACAAAGCAGTTTAAGAACAAATCTGTTTACACTTCATCATGGCTCAAAAATAACAATATCTAAATACGTAAGCTAGTCACTGGACAAATTTCTAAATTGCCAAACTAAAAACCAAAACCATCGTTTTGTTAAATCTCAGGAGAGAATTCTCTCCTATTTATGCTTCTACATTAAATATGTTGTTAATGATGATGTCGATTTTTTAAGGAGGAGTTCATGATTTGCAGAGAAAGTATAAAAGCAATGAAAGTTAGAAAACAAGGGAAAAACAAAGATGAAAGGAAAAGAAAAATTCAAACAGAGGCATTAAACCCTAACTCCAAATGAATAGAGTGGCATTATAACATGTTCCAGGTATTTTTCTGAAGCGACACTCAAAAAAACTTATTAAATACTGTTAAATACATTAAATAGCTAACACTTAATAGAGAACCATACACATTTCTTTTCAAATCAGTATTATTATAAAAACAAACACTGACAAAACCTCAACTGGCATCTTTTATATTGCAACTACAGGCATGGGCCGGCCCTGTGGCTTAGCGGTTAAGTGCACGCGCTCCGTTACTGGCAGCCCAGGTTCGATCCCGGGCACGCACCGACGCACCGCTTCTCTGGCCATGCTGCGGCCGTGTCCCACATAGAGCAACTAGAAGGATGTGCAACTATGACATACAACTATCTATTGAGGCTTTGGGGAAAAAAAAAAAAAGGAGGATTGGCAATAGATGTTAGTTCAGAGCCAGCCTTCCTCAGCAAAAAGAGGAGGATTAGCATGGATGTTAGCTCAGGGCTGATCTTCCTCACAAAAAAAAAAAAGAAAGAAAGAAAGTACAGGCAGTCATCAAAGAATAAGCATTAAAACAGAAAGCCATACCAATCTTTTCATTTATTTATTCTAATCACACTGATTCTCAATTAATAAAGAAATGAGTATGTACTCTATGAGCTATCTAAATTACTAACTTATTCTTCCTCTTAAATGCCAGCCATCTTCCCAGGTTTAGACTCTCTCCTGTTAAATGGATAATGAAAGGAAGTGAAACTCATGTGTGCCAATGGTACACTAAGAATACTTCAATAATTAAAAAACTTGGGATAGGAAAGACGAGACTATCAATTAAAGTATGACTTGAGAGTGATCTGAGATTTAATCACCTATATGTTTAGATAATCAATCGTTAACACAAGCTAACAATAAAACAATTTAAAAAAAGTCATACAGAAACAGTCATTAGAGGAATACAACAGTAGTCAATCATATAGAGTCAATGTTGTAAGTGGAAAATGGCTGTAGAAAAGGGGGAAAAAAATACCTGCAAGCAAATTGTCCACTTGGGGTTATCGATATCATCACTAATTCTAATACAGAATATTTTGGCACAGTCATCAATGACACACCATTCCTCGCCGTATATAGCTGCCATTGCTTCAATTTCCTCATTCTGAAAGAAATTGATGGGGGGAAAAAGTCAACCAATACACAAAACCTTCAGTTTTCCTTACTCCTTTATAAGGTATTTGCATTTAACACCCTGGATGACAGACATTAGCCTGGATGACGGATTCCTGAATGAACGCTGCCAAACGTTCTTAGCAGCGGGTCACCATGTTCCACTCTCTGGGTGGTTGCCAGACCCTATGGCAATGACTGGAACCAGCCTTGCTACATCACTGTGCTTTTGGCCACTAGTATGAGCACTCTCATACCCTATAGCGAGATTCAGAAGTCAAAGGATAAACATATCCTCTCTGCTCCACTTGCTCTTTTTTCACAGGTAATCCCCACCCCCAACTCTCCAGCAGCGTTGCTACGTAGTAGCCCTGTATTCCTGCGGGTATCTCCGATGTTTCTTGTTTTGGATTTGGGCATGGGGCCGGGTGATTCTTTTGGTTGGGGGTAATTAAACCCTCAAAACATAAATTATTCTTTTGGTTTGGGGTTAAAAAAGAAAAATAACCAGATCTAAAGGTGAAAATGGGAAGGAAATGACGCATTCAACTTATCATCTCGTCCCCACAGGCCAACAGGAAAAGCTTTAAGAGCGCCCACGTGAGCCACACACTGGGGAAAGCTCAACACTAAGAGGAGGAAGATTCAAGGGGCCCTCGGGGAACTCCAGGGTCTGTGTTATTATTGCCCGTTTTGCAAAGGCAGGAACCGGGGTTCTTAAATGGCTTGTCCAAGGTGACACGGCGGCGGTAGAGCGGGGAGCACAACCCGGATATCTGCCTCCGGCCCGGAGCTGCTCAGGCGCGTGCTGATGGTTGACGATGCCACCGTCCAGGCAGCCTGAGGCCGCCGACGCCCGGGAGCGGCCGCCCGGAGAGCGCTCGGTCGAAAACAAGCGCCGGGAAATCAGAAGGCGGTGGAGCAGCCTGCGCGGCTGGCGGCCCGGACGTGCAGGCGGGACCGCGGGCGGCCCCGGGCAGAGGCCCCTAGGCGGAGGCGGCCCGGGGCGGTGAGGCGAGGCCGAGCCGAGCCTGGGGGTCGGCGCCCGGCCGGGGCCTTACCAGCTTCTGGTTGCTCCCTGCGTTTCCCTCAGCCATTTGGCCCCGGGAGCGGCCGCGCGGCCGTCGCCTGCCCAGCTCCAAAGCGCGGGAACCGGGCGCTGCGGCGGCGAGCGGAGCGCCGGCTGCGGCGGGGCCCGACCCGGAACCTCAGCCCGCGCCGCGCCGCGCAGGCCGCATCTGCTTCCGGGTTGCGGGCCAGGCGGTGAGAGGGTCCCGCGCCCGGGCCTCCCGGCCCCCCTCCCGCGTCTAGCGCCCGCCCTCTCCCATCCCCGCCCCCCCCCCGCCCCTTGGCGGGCCCCGGAAGCCGTTGTGCCCGAGGGTCGGTCGGAGGTCTTCTCGGCTCTGTCTCCTGGAAACTCGCCGGGGCTGGGGGCTTCTGCTCGCCCACTGCGGCCCCGGTACCATCTGAGCCCCCAGGAGACGTTGGGGAGTCGGGTTTACCGCCATGTCCCGGGATGGGACTCGACTGCCGGCCGCAGCCCCTAGACTGGTGTTTGCATTTAAAGGCATAGGTTTTTTACGTGTTTTAAGGTCTATTTTGTCTGATTTGGGCAAGGTTGGGTTTGATTTGCCAAAAACGGGAGAGCAGGAGAGGGCAGGCGGCAATTTTGACAGCGTACGGGGAAACGTATTCACCCACTCACTGTTGTATTGTGATAGTTTTCTTTAGTGTTCTTGGACATTTTGTCCGGGAGCAGCTTTTGTACAAGACACTAGTTCTGCCAACCTACATAAGGGTCATTGTTTCATTATCCACAAGTTTGAATCCATTTGTCATTTCTCCTCTGCCCCCAGCACATACATTTCCAATACATCGGTTGTTAATTGTATCCCTCGCCTTATTCGAGACAGCTTAATCAAGCCACTTAATCTCTTACTGAGAGGCATTTTATCCCCTCTTGCCTCACATTCTTCACACACACAAATACAAACAAAAACTGAAAATATTACATGTTTCCTGTCTCCCGTCTTCCTTAATCATGGGCGTGTTTTAATTCCCCTCTGAAACTCTTCCCTGAGTCAAAGGTGCAGCGCGTGTTAAGTGCCTGTAAAGGATTCCTCCCGAATTACTTTGAGGGGATCCTAGTATATAAGCTTTGTGGATTTATTAATTCAACACGTTTATTAGGCTCTTATTGTGCTAATCTTTGGAGCAGATTATGTCATGCGTTATCCTTTAAGGAGCTAAGATGTGGGGCAACAAAAGTAAATCAGCATTAAAATGGACTAGAATTATGTCTTGTGTTAGTAGCACAAAGAAGGGCCATCCATCCAAATTTTATTGGTCTTTTGTTCCAGAGAATGCTAGAACAGAGTCAAGAGGTTAGCTAACTGAGGAAGGGGAGGGAAGCTGTTCCAGATGGAGAGAAAAATATTGGCAGAAAAATTGTGGCTTATTTAAGGAACTTCAGGCAGTTCATTGCCTCTGACATCACAGCTGTCCATCTGCTCTTGTCACGTGGTTTGCATAACCCCCTTATGATTGTCTCTGTAAATCTGCACATGTGCATTCATTTTGGTTCTAAGAGAAGGCTTAGCCCTCTGTGATGTCAGTCACATCACCTCCCTCCAATTATTTGGTTTGGACAGTGTATTTTTTCTTCCTCTTGAGCACAAATGGTTTCAGGCCCCTCCTTCCAACCAGGTTGGGCCCCAGAGTCCATGGTACAGCCAGTCCATCATGATGTTTCTCTTCTAAGTGAGGAATTTGCCTGGAAGTGCTGAGGGATTTAGCCACAGTGCATCTCCAGGTTGCCTGAAACTTGCAGTTATAATCCTAATACCACCCAGATGTCTGTCCATTGTTAAACAGCTTTCTTTCCTTCCTTCACTCTGAATTTTTCCTTCAATGACCGCTCCATATGTTTTAGAACTTCCATTGCATAAAACAGTGATTTTCACAATTTAAAAAAAAAAACCATAGAATCCTTTCTTCAGTGAAAGCTTCTGTAAAATAGATTAGGTTGTTCTGGCTGAAGTGGTGGTGAAGGGCCTGAGCAACTCTCCTGCCCTCCCAGTGGCCCCTCAAAGACTTTAAACCCAAATTTGAAAACTACCACTTTAAAATGTAACAGAAAACAATGCACAACACAATTTAACCTTCTAAACAAAGCACAATATAGTCCATTTGTTATACATAGTACCTCTTTTTTTTTACCTCATATCATAGCAACCCAGTCTATCTTACCTTCTGCAAATTACTATTTCCTCATAGCTAGAGCCTTTAAATCTTTTGAGCTCCAATTCTAAACAGAAATGACTCTTTCTGCCAAAGGGAACAGAATAAAACCCTCCCTATTTCTCTGAGTGCTTAAGCATGTGGCCAATACAGAGAACCCCAAACTCAGAAATGCAAAGAGCACTGTAGGGGAGGAAGAAATATTCCTCTATCCTCTAGGTTCTTCTGGCTCATCTAAGAATTAAATTGACATGAGACAGAAACAGGAGAAAATCAAACAAGTTTAATAACATGTATACGTGGGAGTAACCCAGGAAAACTGAGTAACTCACCAAAATGGCCAAAGCCACCACCTTAAACACCATCTTCAGCTAAAGACAAAGGAGGATATTGGGGGTAGTGGTTTGGGACTTCAAAGGGGAGGAAGGCAATTCACATGGAGATGGAAAAGCAAATGTTTGGTAAATAAATGTTTGCCATGCCCTGCAAAGGCAATGGGACATGGAGAAGACTTTGATCAAAGGGGCCTTGCTAGGTGCCTCCCTGTCTACCACACCTAGTTCATATTATACTGTAGTTATCTATGGTGATAGCTCCTTCCTGGAACAGGCCTTCTATCTTAAATTCTTTTAGGCAGTTAGGGGGACAAAGTTTCTACCTGAGTCATTTGTTCTTAAAAATAATCAAGCCAAAGAGACACATTTTGAGGTGGCAAATTCTGATCCCTCACAGCACTTCGGAAAGAGAAGGAGAGAAATAATTATTGAAGTAACAAGTGTAACAGATAATCTACATATAACCTACATTTGCAGAACATACTGGAAGAAAGCAAGACGTTATAAACAATTTGGTTGAAAAAGGCTTTACTCAGTATGAACTCTGAGCAGTTGCCTAAGCAGAGGCTAAGAATTGTCTGCAAATAGTAACATCAACTCGGATACAAGCTAGGTCTCTAAGCCAGGTTCTGCTGATTTCTACATCAATTTACCCAATTGGTTGTTTACTAGATGTCTCCCTCAAACTCATATGTTCAAAACTGAGCTCAATATCTTTCTCCCTAAACCTATTCCTCCTCCTATCTTCCTCATTTCAGTAATTGGCAACCCCTGCAGCCCTGCATCAATAATTGTCCAAGCTTGAGACCTGGAAGACCTACTATACTCCTCTCTTTCACTCCTCCATACATAGACAGCAAGGTCTGATGATTCTGATTTATTAATATCCCTTATATTGCTCATATCCTCCCTCCTAGTCTTTCTGATTCCATTGGACCCTCTTCAAGTTATCCTTCTCATGTCTGCCAGAGTAATCATTCAAAATGTACAAGTTTAATCATGTCTTTTCTTCCTTGAAATCCTTTTCTTGCTCCCCATAGCTTTCATGATAATGCTTAAACACCTTAACACACAAGGTGTGTTCCTGGCTATCTCTCTAGTTTTGTCTCCCCCTGCTTCAGCCAGACCAGCTTAGTCTATTTTATTTAAGCTTTCTTTGGTGAAAGAATTCCATGGCTTCAGAAAAAAATTATGAAAACTGCTATTTTACACAATAGACACTGTGTAGGGAATTGAGTTAAGATATACAATGAGGCCAGTGACTAGAATGAAGGACGAGAACAGATCTGTTTAACAATAGATGGACAGCTACAAGTTATTAGGATGATAACTGCAGAAGTCTTCAGGCAACCTGGAGAAGATGCATGTGGCCAGCTCCCTCAGAACTCGCACATAGAAGAGAAATATGCTGACTGGCTGCACCAGAATTTCTACGTAGGGTGGACTTTAGAGCCCAAGATGGTTGGAAAGAGATGCTTAAAACTTTTGCTTCAGATTAAGAAACATAAACTGTCCAAACCAAGTAATTGGAGGAGAGAAAGTATGTTATTGAGATTACAAAGGGCCAAAGCCCTCTCTTGGTACCAAAAAATGAATGCATATAGATATAGAGATGATATAGCGATGATCATTAACGGGTTGTACAAGCAGTGTGACAAGAGGGGGTTGATAGCTGTGGTATTAGAGGCAAAGGGAAGGAGTTATTTGAATGGAAAAAAACCTAACCTGGAAGTGCATCTACTGACTACAGTGGAGGTTGCTGTCCCATCAGGGGTGAGGTATTAAGCCTGTAAGGGGTGCTCCATAAACCTACTTACATGATTTGAAAAGGGCTCTTCCAAATACTCGCTAGGACCTCACTACTCAAAGTGAGGTCTGTGGACCAACAGCATCATATTATCTGAGAGCTTGTTAGATGTACAGAAACTTAGGCCCCATCCCAAACCTACTGATTCCACATTGTAATAATGGGTGATTGTGTGCACATGAAATTTTGAGAAACTTGTGTGATGACCATGAGAAAGCGCCTCTCAGATCTTGGAAAGCAGGGAGAGTAATTCACTGAGGGCCCCACTACTGTGCTCTGAGATCTATTACTGCATTTCCACTGAGACCATGCTTCCTATGGTGACTGTTTTAAACAGTATTCTTGAAAATGTTCACTGAGCCGTTTCCCCAAAACTAGCAAAAAATTGTATCTAGGAGGCAATAATGATGATTTATGTTTATATTTACACTTTGTACATTTTACTACCACTGTTTGTTGTTTTTAATGCCTTCTGGTACTGTTTCTTACCGAGCTACTGAAAACTTACTAGTTTGATTGAATTCAATAAATATTTAAGTGCCTGTTTTGTGCTATGTACAAGACACTATGCAATTCATTTCCAAGAAGGCTAAGAAAGTATAAAGGAAAAGACATAGCTGTGCCTTTTTCAATAAGACCTATTTCCAACTACATGTAGCACACTGAATTAGCCCAACTAATTTGTGCTGAAGAGATTCAAACTTATTAGCCTTAGCCAGGCACTGTTTAACCTCATCTTGTGAGGTTGACATGGTATACATTTAAGCTGCAATAGGTGTATAGTTTCTTCATGTACTTTGAAAGGCCTATAGAGCCAGGATGCTTAGTTACAAATACTGACTTTGCCAATGACTCGCTGTGTGATTTAACAGCTCTGTGCCTCAGTTTCCTTGTCTATAAATGAGGATGATAATAATAGTATCCATTTCATAGGATTATTGTAAAAATTAAATGATCTAATCTATGTGAAGGGCTTAGTATATTGCCTGACACATAGTAAACATTCAATAAATATTATTTTTATTATAGGTTACACTATAGTGTATTGCTATTATGTGCTATCATATTTTTATCATAGAGTTTACAGAGCTGTATAATTAATAAACATTTTACAGTAAACATCTCCACAATGTTTCATACAGAAAATAGTATGAAGTTTCACTATCCAACTTAGTCAATATTTTTTGCTACTCGCTATGTAGAAGTTTCAGAATGGTTGCTGGAGATGTGAATATTAGTAAGACGCAGTTCCTACCATTGAGGAGCTCTCATCTAAAAACCCAGCAACTGCTGTGTGGGAACAAAACTCTAGATCTCTTATCTACTTTTTCTAAATGTATATGTGAAACCAATTTTTCCTCTTTCCTGTCTCCTGTAACCTACATTGGTTATCTAAAGTGATTCTTGCCACCACTGTGTAGTTCTATTAACTATGATCTTTGTACAATGCCAATCAAATCTCTCTGTCAACTACTCACTTCACCCATTCTCTCTCTCCTTCCCACTACTGCTGTTCTACAATTACCCACCACTTGTTTCTAAGCACATCACCCAGTTTAAGAGTATTTGGGCCCTAGCAAGATAGTATAGAGGTTAAGGGCATATGCTTTAAAAGTAGACTATTTGATCCATATCCTGACTCATGTACTAACTGTGTGACCTCAGGCAAGTTATTTAGCTTCTCTGAGTCTCAGTTTCCTTACTTATAAAATGAAGATGTTAATGTCTATTTTGAGAATTCTTAAAACATTAAATAATGGAGCACCTAGCACATTTCTTGTCACGTAGTAAGACTTCAAGAAATGGTAGCTGATATTACTGAGAATACATCTATGATGTTGTATCCTTGGGTGCATGATAAGTAGAAATTGTCTCCAACAGGAAAAGGAAGAGCAAAACTACTGAGAAAGAGAATCAAGTGGTTCAAATTACTTTATGGGGTGTCTATAGCTATGGATAGAGACCAGAGTTATCATGCATAACCATTTCCTGAATCAAGTGAATGAAAAGAAAGGATTATCTCTTGGTATAGAATGTGTAGACCTAAGACTTTCAGGATGAGGTTCTAAAATGGAATTTTGACTAGAGTGATCGCTTATACCCCTTTTGATGGAAGAAATCAATGAAATCACTCACAAAATAGTGCATTGGTAGTTGAAATGGAATGAATGTGAGCTAGTCAATAATGGTCAGTTAGAGTTTTGGCAGGAAACAAATGGCATGCTCAGAGGATTTCACTGGAGACTAAGGAAGGGATGATTCACAGAAGAATGAGCAAGGTTCAGGGACCCCACAGAATAGAAAAGCAGTCAGGGACTATTAACTGCAGGAAGCTGTTAAGACGCCCAGAATTGAAGGAACAGTGTTTTTGGAGGCCAGCAAGAGCTGGAGCCATAGCTCAGGGACTGGCCGACAGAAGCTGTGGCTGTAGAAAAATGCAGCCACTGCCAGAAATTCTTGACAAAGGGTCAGGGGTAAGGATGTGATAGATACCTCAACCTCTCTTCCTGGTACCTCTCATTCTCTGAACACAACTGGAAGCCAGAGGGCAAGGACGCTCAGGTGGTTCGCTCCCAGGACACAGAGCAGAGTAGAGAAGGGCAGAGAATGGATTGAGAAGGCAAATGGATAGTCCAGAACAGCAGTCTGGGGTTTGAAGCCAAGGAGAGAACAAAAACGGGTGGGTAGAGTGATATAAACCACTTCCAGTCCCATCCAAAAAACCTCTAGTACAATCCTCTCCTCTCTGTCTCCTTCTGCAGTGGCTCTGGAGTCCGTGCATTGACAACGGTGATGTACACAGTGGAAGAAACCTGGATGTTTGAATGACTCTTCGGAGCAGAACCTCCATCCTGACCACATTGCACTATAATGTGAAGCCACTGAGGCTTCAGCGTTGTTTGTTTCAGATGTCAGATGGTGATAGGGGGCTGGGGGGTAATTAACATTGACGACTCCCTAATGTGCCTCTCTCCACGTTTCTTCTCTCAGCTGAGCTTCTGAGCGCTTACTCCTTCTGTAAGTATTCATTTACAAGTGAATATTTTAGATGTCATCCTTAAACTCAACATTTCACACCCAAAGTCAAAAGCTTCCCAAAACTATCCTGTTTTCATATATAATCTGCCCTTCTTAACTTATTTATTCATTGAGCTGGTCATTTCAGAATATTTAACAAGACCTGATCTATACCATAATCTGGGCTATATATTACAGATATAAAAATAAATAAGACATAGTTTCTGATTTCAAGAAGCCCATAGTCTGATGGAGGTAAACATGTAAACAGATAATTACTGAAAATGTGTTGTGTGCCATGGATATATGGTGGTTGCTCTCTCTCCTTTATACCTCACAGTAAATGAGTCACAATTATCTTAAATTTTTCCTCGGTGATATCCACTTTCTCATCGTGTTACATTTGAGTGATAACCAGTCTCCTTGCTGGCTCCATCCTTTCCTCATTCTAGTTCTACAGTACCTTTGTATACTATTGTTAGACTAATATCCCTTCAACACTATTTTGTTCAAGAATATTTTTAAGTTTTATCTTTTCCTACTGAATCAAGTCTCAATTCTTCTGCTTGGCTTCAGAGACCTTCACATCAGCCCCCCAATACAGCTATTTAATACCGTTTTCCAGGACTGTCCATTGTAATTGCCAAGCCCTGGCTGATGTTACTCCACCTTCCCTTCTAGTCCACTGCTCACCTCAGTTCAGGCCCTGTCGTCTCACCCCTAGACCACTGCAGGAACTTCTTAGCTCATTTTCCTGACTCCAGACATTCCCTTTTACCCATGCGCTGCCCGCTGGTAGAACTCTCTCATTAAAGCATCACTTTGATCATATCAGTCCTCTGTTCAAAACCCTTTCCATCTTCTGCCTTCCCTGTCTCATTAAAGGCACCTTTATATCCCAATTGCCTGTAACAAAAACTTGCGTGCCATCTTTACACTTCTTTGTCCCTCACCCCTCTCTCACCAAGTTCTTTCTGTCACCTAAATATTCCTTGAATCAGTTTACTACTACTTTTCTCGTACTCAAAGTTCTTGCCAAAGTTCAGGCCACTACTATCTCTTGACTGGACTACTGCAACTGCCTCCTAACTGGTATTCTTGCCTCTAAAATCACTGTCTTTCAACCTATTCTCCACCTAGCCACCGAACTTACCTTTTTCTATGACAAAATCTAATATTGTGACTATCCTGCTTAAAACTCTTCTTGGTTTTAACTCCATGGCTTTGAGGATGAATCTCAAATTCTAGGACACATTGTAAAGGATCCTTCGTGATGTGGCTCCTATTTGTCTCTCTAGTTTCATCTCTTCATCCCAACTCTCTGCAGCTGCCTATTCTGCACCATATGTCCTAGCCTTGCTGAACTACGTTCACTTCCATAGTGAGGTACCTGATCACTTGCCTGCAGTCCTTCTCACTGTTACTCCTCTACTTGGAATGCCCTCTCCTCCCACCTCCCTCCTACTATGTGTTGTTTTGGACTCAGCTTCCTTGATGGCAGTTATTATGTCTTTCTTTATCCTTGCATTGCCAGCGCCCACTACAGTGCCTGGCATCTGGTGGGCTCTCCATTCAGAGAAGTTACATAAATGGTTCATGGTCATATAGCTGGTTAAGTGGCAGAGAGCTGGGATTCCATCTGGCTTTCTGATTCTAAATTTTATGTACATTCCATTTCACTATACTGCCTCCCACTTGGGTAAAACATCTTAGACATAAAGTCCCAGTTCATTCATTAATTCAACAAATATTTATTGATTTCCTAATATGTGCCGTGCACTGTGTTAGATAAAGGGAGGAAACTGGGATACAAGGCATTCTCTGCCTTCAATATATTCTAGTCTGATGAAAGGCATGGAGAAATAAAGAGGCATTTGTAGCACAGTGTGATAAGTGTTATCTTAGGAGTAAGTACAAGGTAAATTAGAAAGCCTATAGGAGGGCATATAACCCAGTCATAGGGCCTCAGTGAAGGCCTTTGGAGAGAAATGACTCCTAAGCTCAGACTGCATAAAACATAAGCCTCAGCAGAAGCAGGAAGCTGGGAAAGAGAGTTCAAGACACAAAAGAACAACATGGGCAAAGATCCTGCAGCATCAGAGACTGTGTCAATACAGGGAACTGAAGTTGTTCATAATTGCTGCAGTGTAAAATACCAAGGTGATAATTATGAGAGATGAATAGGGACATTGTGGGGCTTTATGATGCTAGGGAGTTTAGACGACATCCCAAAGCAATTAAAAGGCAGAGTAGAGTTTTAAGCAAGAGAATTATTTGATCAGATTTAAAATTTGGAAACATCTTCTGACTACAAAGTAAAGAACAGATTAGGGTTGATGTAGGGGTGGGTAGGGGACAAGGTGTGATGGGGAGAGTGGAGGAAGAGAGAAGTGTGCTTGCCACTGAGAAAGAGTAAGGAGGGAAGCAGGTTGCAGCGGAGAGAGGAGAAATTGCCCTTTTGGTTGTATTGAGTTTGATAATTGGTGTGTGTCAGAAGCTCAGGAGTGGTGTTGGGACCTGAGTTACAGATTTGGGAGACATGAGCATACAGAGGGTTAGTAAGCCATGGGCACACATGAGCTCACCTGAGAAGGGTATAAGGAGAGGTCGCGTTTAAGGCAGAACTTGCAATATTTAAGGAAGGGCCAAGGACAAGAAGCTCAGGGAAACTAAGGGAAGAGAGCATTCCCAGGAGGAGGGAAGGGGTCACTGCTGTCAAATGCTGCCAAAAGTTCAAATAAAATTAGGGCTTGTAAGAATCCATGGGTTTTACAATAAGGAGGCCTTTGGTATGCTCAGCAGGAGCAGTTTCAGTGGAGTGCTGGGTGCAGAAGGCAGAGTACAGATAGTAGAGGGGAGACTGGAGAGGAAATGGAGAGGGCCAGTGTAGACCACTCTTTCATGTAGTTTAACTCTGAAGGAGGAAGGAGAAAAAGGGTGCTACTCTTCGGCAGCAGGGTTTTTGAAAGATGGCAGAGATTAGAGGAGATGTGTAGCAGGTACACCGTGAGAGCACTTGAAGATTCAGGAGAGAGAGTTGTTGGAATGACGTTGCTGAGGAGGTGATAAGGAGGGACCATGAGCACAGGTGGAGGCTCAGGCCTTAGACAGGAGGGGTACTTCTGTTTTGACAGAAAAGGAAAAGTAAGAAAGTGTATGGGTGCAGGTAAGCTTGTTGGTTTGGTGGTAAGAAGTTTGGGGGGTTCTAAACTAGATGGCTTTTGTTTTCTTGGTAAAGAAAGAGGCGAAGTCATCTGGTGAGAGTGTGCAGGGGAGCTGGTGGGGTAAAAGTGGAGAGTGAAGAAAGTGCTGTGAAGGGCAGGAAACAAAGCTTAGTCCAGCCTCATCCAGTCTCTATTCTTCTTTCTCCCTCGGCAGTCTCCTGCAGGGCTCATGGTTTCAAGTCACCTCTACACAGATGATCACAGATTTATATCTCTAGTCCAAACGTCACCTCTGAGCTCTCAACCTTTGAGACTTCCACTCGAGTGTCTCAAAGGCTCCTTCAACTACCTACCCTCCAGCTTCAGCTCAGAACTGGCGGGGAGGGACAGAAGATTGGTAGGCAGTGCTGAGAATTCAGGTGGTGGTCAGTTTCACGTATTTGCAGTGTGCTCTGCTGTGTGCAGGCTCGATGCCAGCTTTTACATCCACCCATCCCCCTCTTTGCCACATTTGCTCATAAAGTTTCATCTGCTTAACATGTCATTTCCCCAGCCATTTCCACATGTTCAAATCCTAGCCATCTTAACTTTAAAACCTACCTTTTCTGCAAAGCATTCACTGATAGCCCAAACTGGAAAACAAAACAAAACTCTCTTCTACACCTGAAATTACACAATGTTATAAACCATTATGACCTCAATAAAATAATTTAAAAAACCCCACAAAACTCTCTTCCTTTTATTCCTTCTTTATCTGAACTTTTCTTAGGGTTCTTATTATTTTCTCTCTCTTAATATACCTGCTGATTTACAACTCTTTTATTGTCTTATCTGCATTACTAGCTTGTTAAGTTCTTGAAGGCAAGGCTGTTATCAGATTCATCTTTTATCTCTCAGCCTCAAACAGTGTCTTGCACATGTACCCACTCCCAAAAATATGTCATTTACTAAGTTAATATATAGTTACTGACTAATGAATAAATGAATTAATCAATGATGAATGACAAATTCTCTGCTCTGGTAAGTCTTTACATGTCATTTTCCCAATATTCTTTCCGTTAGTAATCCTATACAATGTCATGGATATTTGTGGGTGATTCATAAATCTGTTTCTAGCCCTAAACTCTTGCCCAAAGTATACTCCCACATTTTCAGTTTCTTGCTGCATCTCTCAAATTTACCACGTTGAAGGTACTCATTTCCCATTTCCTGGTGTTTTCTATCTAAAGCTGAGGCTAAGTGTAAATACCACCACTTGTAAATGTCTTCTCTGTTCTAGTCTTCCCACATCCTTTAGAATTTACTTTATTTATCACTTTTGGGTGTTATTATGGCTTGTCTTTTTTGTTAATTTTCATTGTGTACTTTTCCACCCAAATTATATTGTAAACTTCATGAGACCAAGAATTTATATATAATGTATCAGTTTTTTTCTGCACTCCCGTCCCTTTTCTCCAATCTTTTCTCTCCAATTCTCTATGTTGAGAAAAAATTAGCTACCACCAGAGGGCAGTGGAGAGGTCAGAGATAATAAGGGAAAAAGGCCATAGGTTTAGCAAAGTTGATATAATAATAAGACTTACAAAGATTTCTCTACTTTCTCCAGCTAATGGAAATGGATGTTATTTGCTTAATTCTGAGTGTTAAATTTGGAGAGAGAAAAATACAAACTGTGTATCAGAATGCCATAACCAGTTGGAGCATGAAGACAGGTTGGAGCATCTAAACCTGGAAAAGAAAAATCAAGGCAGCTCATGCTAGTTGTCTTTAATTTTTTAGAAGAATAGCATATGAAAGGGTAATTAAACTTATTCTGTTCAGCTTTATATTGAGGACTAACTGGTGATTGCTGTGTGGAGCCACATTTGCCTCAGTAAGAGGAACTTCTAACAGTAATAATGTTGGGGGGAAAAGTGGTTTGAGCTTGTAGTGGCAGAAAACTTTTCCCTTCTTCCCTTCTAGGTTCTCTGCCTGGTCTAATAATTAAATTGACATAAGACAGATGAACAGGAGAAAAACAAATTTCATACGTACTGGAGCCCCATAAAAATATGAGACTCCCCGGCAGTCAGGTAATTGACACTTATATACCACACTGAGCTAAGGAGAAATGGATAGGGGTCTGGGACTTCAAAAGGGAGGAATACAACTCACAGGAAGATGAGAAGAGCAAACGTTTGGTAAACAAATGTTTTCCATGCCACGCAGGTAAGTTTTTCGGATATAAAAAGTTATCTCTGGTAATAGCTCTCTTCGGGGTAAAGGCCCCTATCTAAATTCTTTTAGGCAGTTAACAGGGAGGTAAAAAGCTCTTCCTGAGTCTGCTGGGCCCCGATTGTCTTCAGCTGGAAATAATCCGCGTGCCAAAGTGGCATATTCTGGGGGGGTGTGTTCTGCACCCCCCAAAGCTGCACAGTGAAGCAGTGATCTGCCAGGCTGGGGAGTTCCCAGCCTCAGGCTGGGGAAGCACCTCTTCAGAATATGGTTGGGGACAAGCTGGCTGTAGGTTTGAGGTTGGACTAGATAATTTCTGATGACTCTTCCAAATCTAAGATCTAGGAGTCTGTGGTTTGATCTTAGTCCCACCACACACATCTAATGCTAAACACTACTAGCATGATGTATTTTCCTACAGGATTCTTTTTTTCTATGCATGAATTTAGTTTTTGTTTTATACTGTGAATATCAATAGTATACATAAAATGTTGCATCCCTCCTTTTTTCTCTTCATTTTTTAACAAAAGCATTTTTTATTATTTATAATAACAGCAGCACTTAGTGGTAGATTTCATTTGTATTATCTATAAGGCACCATCTTAACCATTATAGTTGAGGATCATAAGATCATCCTGAGATTAAGGGTTTAAAACAAACTGAACATAATCAACAAATTCACTTTGAGAGCATTTTAGATTATTACTTTAGTAATTGGATCCTCTAGCATTTTCAGGATTAAAATCCCAAAACAATTTCCTGTACACTAAAGTCTCATTTTGTATAAAAATACTTCAAAATGTAGACATTTGTGTGAACTGTTTATCATTTATGACTACCTTCTTTGTAGGGTAGTAACTATTGTGCGTCTTTTTACTATGTATACAATTTACGTTTTATAATTTTTATTTGACTCCAACAATACACTGAGTTCATCAATATTCATGGGCTTTTGCTACTAATACAGCAGGATTGACTCTTCAGAACTTTAAAAAATAGACTAATGCTTGCCAACAAACTTATAGAATACAATCTGTTTTTAAGTTGGAGAGGTACTGAAATTAAATGTCTTATCAATTCCTTATGAGGAATACTCTTTGAAATCTGATAAATACAATCATAATAAGGTGAAACACCCACTGGGTGGGTTAATTTTAAACACTGATGATGAGGTATTCTTGCATCTAATTACCTATTTCTCAAATACGAAAACCTCTTGTGTCTCTCATTTTGGATAAAATGTGTGATGAAAAAGAAATTCCTTCTTATTACAATAACAAAATATTTTATTTCCATAGGCCACACCAGAGCTTGACCTGATGTTTCAAAAACAAAAGACAAAACAAACCATAACAACAACAACACCTCTTACATCAGGGGATTGTAGTGGGATTGGAGTTTTATCCTTGAAACTACACACACTTCATGAAAGCCATAGTTTAATTTTTGGTATTAACAATTCTTTGGGCTCATTCAAAGAAAGAACATTTTTGTACTATTAGTCAATCTATCTTTAAGCATTTTTTCTTAGTGGACTTTTTACGTCTAACTAACAAGATCAAAATCTTGTTAGTTATTTTTATTTATTCTTGTTATTTTGACTTATGTATCTGGATATCTCCAGATTAGGCATTTTTACTGAAGCCAAAACAAAACTTAAAGGAAGTTGAAGAAGAACACATTTCAAACATGCCCATGTAAGGTCAATTACCCCCTATAAATATATAATCTGTCACTTAATACCAAATCAATCTTTCTAAAACATTTTTGTCAATCAGTTAATTGTTCAATAACTTCTCCACAGGTATTAATAAAACCCCTCTTCAGCTCTATATTTTAAGACAGCCATCAACAGAATTTGTCTTATCTATTCGTACTATTTCTAAGACAATTTCAAACTTTTTACCTTGTCTCCCCTCATTTCTTCACCCTACCAATTCAAATATTATTTCCTCTACCAGACACAACCTCACTATTAAATTTATTGACTAATATCCTGTATTTTCTTCAAAGTCGTAGCCCATCCACTTGTATTTTCATGATTTTTATGACTGCTAATAATACTTAAATTCCATAGAACCCTTTATGCTTCATAAAGAATATGTGTATCTATGACGCACAAAGACACACATACAATACTGAGAGAGAGATTAGAAAAACGTCGTTGGTCCCTTTAACCAATAAGGAAACAGAGAATGCAGTTGGCTTGAAAATAACCAGTTAATTGAGAGCCAGAATTAGAGCCAAGAATGCAGTTGAGCACACCACTCTGCATGTACCATGCCTCAGGTCTTAGCACCTCTCTTCCACCCCAGGCCCCAGAAAGCAGAGCCAAGACCTGGTCCCTGTGCCTCAGGGAGCCTAAACTTTGGAGTGCCTTTCTCAAAATTTCTGTCTCCCTCTAGGGCCTAAAACCAGCCAGAGCTGTTTCTCTTCTTCACAGTGCCCTCCAACCTCTACTCTGTGTGGAGTCAACCAAATGTCCTAAAAGCACCAAGACTCGTGACTATAGAGTCAACCTGGGGTCCCATGGCCAGGCCCAGTTCCGGGTAGATGGCCTGGTTAGTGGATTGCTTCTGCTGGCTGATAGGGTATTTCTTTCAAGCGATCACAAGTGATTGGGTTACCAGAATAGTGCTGACACACTAATTTTGGGGGACTTTTTAAATTCACATCGACAGAGGCCTCCACAAAAAATATTTTCTAGAAGCCCACTCACCCTAGGGGTGGGCTTCCTTCTGTGGGTATGATGAAGAATGAGAAGAGTTTACAGTAGTGGAGAGAATAATACTGTAAATTTGTAGTGTATTTTAGAGTTCATAAAATATATCATCTTATTTGATCTTCATAAGTCTTTAAACTTGGTAGAAGAATGGCCTGTGAAGGGTAAACTTACTCTGTTCAGTTTTATCTTGAGGACTAACAGGTGAGAGCTGTGTGGAGCCACATTTGCCTCAGTAAGAGGAACCTCTAACAGTAAGGATGTTGGGGGGAACGTGGATCAGTGGGAGCTGCACTGTGAAGCAGTGATCTGACAGGCTAGGAAGTTCCCAGCCTCAAACGGGGGAAACGCCTCTGCAGAATGGGGCTGAGGACAATGTGGCTTTAAGTTTGAGGTTGGACTAGATGATTTCTGATGACTCTTCCAAATCTAAGATCCAGGAGTCTGTGATTTGATCTATACTTCCAACTCAGGCCCAAAGACTGGCCCATCAAATCCCCTCACTGAGATCTTTGTGACTTTGGTATGTGAACTAACATGGCATGCTATGGTAACTCATTGAGAGTGGGGCCCTTGACCTGGCTGTATTAGGTATTCACAGGTGACTCGGGAATAGAGACTGGAGGTTACTGGGGATCTGGAAAAGAGATGTGTTTTAGAAGGCTCAAAAGAGCAAAGAGCAGCAGAGACCCGGAACCAAGAGGTGGCTATTGAAAAGCAAGGCGATATTGACAGGGTCGTTTGATAGAGATTAAGAATGAGAGAGCTGAGAGCAGGAAAGGGGGCAGTAGTGGTGTGCTAGGCTCTCTCTGGGTTCAAGGAATAAACACTCAGGTTACATCAGGTAAAGAGTAAGAATTTATTGCAACAATGAAGAGATAAAAGCGACACACCTGTGCTGCTCTGAAAGGTTGAGAATCCAGCTGCAGCCACCACTTAGCGCCTTCTCAGCAGGGAGGCTCACCCTTAGCTCCCTCGGCTAGTGTTGCCACACTGGGGCCTCAGTCATTCCCTCTCTGTTCTTGCTTCTGCTATTCCTGATCATCTTTATCCTCCTCTCCTCCTTGCCGTCCCATGGTTTCTGTTTTCTCTCTGCCTTCACTTCCCCCATATGCCTTTCTGTATCTACCCTGGCTAAAGACTATTCTTTGTATACTTCACAGTCTAATAGACCCAGAGAGAATCTAGATGGTTTAATGCTACTCAGTACAGAGCTTTTCTGTTGGGCAGACCATATCTACCAAAGACAGGCCTTTGGTAAGCGTAACAGAAAGGTGCCATTTAGTCAGGTCCCGACCCTGCGCCTTCTGCCCAGCCAGGAATAGACTGCGTAAGGAAGCCCTCAATAGGAGGCTATGGGCAGGGCAGACTTTCTGAGGCTTCCAAGAAGGGGTAGTGTAGTTGTCAGGTGCACTGCTTGACCAGACAATTACGGATGGAAAAGCTGGGTATCTTCATGATGAATAGAGCTAAGGGCTAAAGGTGGAGCTGGAAATAGTGCCCAAGGAGCCCGGGCCTCAGGAGAAAAGCTATGAAAGAGAAGGGCGTGACTGAAAAACAAAAAAAGGGTAAGAGGCTCTAATGGGCATTTTTGTGATTGTGGCTGTCCACTATCCACTGCCTCTTCTTCTGGTAACAGCACCGCACCAGGATATTTTTGTGTGTGTGTGTGTGCAAGCACATGTGTGTAGGTGGGGAGCTGCCTCTACTATGAAAGCTAGTCTCATGGGATTGTCAGCCTGGGTGCCCTGCCCTATAAGCCAAAAAGTCTCTCTCTCTTTCTCTGAATGTTGCCTCTTCTGAAGAAAGACAAAAGGATAGGAAAACAAAAAATAATTGGAATTTATTCTTTCCCAGTGGTAGCACCCTGGAAAAACTGTAGACTAGCTCTTCCTACCCAGGTCCCTGGATATGCCTTAGTCCTGCCCTCTCCAGGCCAGAGTTTCAGTTGTTGCTTTGACACTGTGCAATACATTCTCTATGTGCTTAAGTTAGCCAGTGTCGGTGCTTGTTGCTTGTGATCAAGAAACTCTGCAGATGTAGGGGTCCTTTCTAAACTTTTTGTGTGGGTACCTAGCAAAACCAACCATTGGTGGAAGGTAGTTGCTTAGACATCTGTGTCACGCAGCTAAGAGAGACGGGCACAGAATTAAGTCTAGATAAAAACAACCTAACATCTGAAAATATTCCAACTCACTTATTTCAGTTATTAAATAAACTCAGTGTAATGACAAAAAATTTTAGACAGTCAGCTTTTGAGAGAAAAAAACCCCACTAGCCCCATTGCCTTGATGGTCTGGAGTTAATAATAACTACAAAGTGCTTAATATGTAGGTGCAGGGGATGGTTAATTTCCCCCAACACAACAATTTGTCTGGATTTGCCTGATGACATCTGACCCACTTTTCAGCATTCCGGGCAATAATTACCCAAAGCTCTCCCCAAAGTCTCAGTCCATAAAATCCTCCTTTTAATAAGACTTAACAAGCCCTTTGTGTGCTCCTGCAGCACTTCCAAGTCACACTGGCACCAGGGGAGTGTTTATAAAACATGCAACGCACGAAATGCATTCTGGGGTGTTTCAGGCTTACGACAAAGCTGCAGGGACACAAGGGAGTAATCTGGAGGGAGTCTAGCCTGAAGGGAATCGGCATGTGAGGAGGGGATAGTGGCAGAGAGCTGTGGGTTCCTAAGGTTCCGGAAACAAGCAAACACAAGTATCCTAGGTGGATTCAGTCTGAACCTGGCAATGGGCAATTCTGATGAAGTGCATCATGGTCTCAAGTTATCTGCCTAACTTTCCAATTAGGTCAGGCAGGCACGGGAATGCAGGGCAAAGGTTAGTTACTCCCAAATTCCTTTTCCATCCAGAGCTTCCATTTCTACTCCTACTTACGTTGTAGATAGGGATGACATAGTTAATTTAACATGCTCCATCTGCCAAGTTAAAATATCTACCTGCTCATAAGCTCAGAAAATATGGAGAAAACATTTATTGTTTCCAGAGGTTGTATGTCTGCCAAACATTTCTCATAACAGAGTCTGACATGATTGGCAGCAATATCGTACTTGCTTTGTTGTTCTAGAACAGTGCTGTTCAATATGGTAGCTTTTAGCCACATGTGGCTATTTAAATAAAACTAATGAAAATTAAAAGTTCAAATCTTTAGTCACACTAGCTACATTTCCAGTGCTCAGTGGGCGCATGTGGATAGTGGCTATATTAGACAAGATAGAATTATAGAACATTTCCATCATTGCAGAAAGTTCCATTGGGCAGCAGTGTTCTACAATAAGAATTGTTACACAGTTGTGTTTTTATCTGTACTAGTCGCCACAAAAATGCCAGAGATATCTTTTCCTAAAGATTATTTATGTAAATACCAACGAGACTCCTGTGAAAATACAGCACAATTAGTAATCTTATCAAGATTAGAACTTCTGTTACTGGTAATCGTAATGATTACACCCTATTACCTTCATCCTTCTATTGGCTAGGATCTGTTATCATTTACAAACTCCAGAGTAAAGTGAATTGAAAAAACGAGAGTAGTGAATTTAGGCAATTAAATCATCATAGTGAGAATGAAGGCTTTTGTGGAAATGTGGAAAATTATTTCAATAGTCAATTTTTATTTTGACTGTGAAGATAATTCAGTATTCTTAGAAAATAAGCCCTGAGGTTTCTTTATTGCAAGGCAAATATGACTGTCTTAGTTACCACACATTTTGCAGTCGAAGTATTGTGCTAGTTAAGTGCCTTTTTTATTCATAAGAGATGATGCTAGCTTGGGACACACGAGCAAGCCTACTTGTGTTCTCCAAAGACATTCTAAGAGATCTGCCACATGATGTTCCACACATAACTCAGTGACCAACCCACCTATAATAGGTTCTCAGTACGTCACTAGATTTAAATTGACTCGAAAACTACAGTCCCTTAAAAATGATACCTATTTATTAATTTTTCATTACAAAATAACATATTCATTAGTTATGTGCATTATTTTTATTTTTGGTGAGGAAGATTAGCCCTGAGCTAACATCCGTTGCCAATCCTCTTTTTACTAACATGCGCGCCTATCTTCCTCTACTTTATATGTGGGACACCTGCCAGTGCGAACTTCACCACTATGCCAGGGGGCCAGCCCCAGTTATGCATAGTGTTTTAAAAAGTTGTAATTATACTAGAGTTTGAAACTTCACATTATAGACTGTGTGTTAACTCCTCTGGCTAGACTTGCAGTGCATGGAGTCCGAAGAGGTGGACTCTTTATGAGAGACTCGACGAAGAGAGGAAGTGAAGGAAACTGTAAATCCTTCTCTTTAAGCATCCCTCACTCATATCTTCTGACGGTTACACCTGTATGGCATTTTAAGACCATTCTTTAACTTGTGAAAAGGAAAAAGGGGTGTAGCTAATTTACACTGCCAATTACGTTCCCGTGGGTAAAGTCACAACCAAAGCAGAAAAGAAAAAATCTGGGCACCTGGGCGATGTATTTGTTTAATAACGAATTTCCTGAGCATTAACCCAGTATTTATATTTGCTTCGGCTTGGAGGGCTTCCTCTCCCCGCCACAGCCCCTCAGCGTCCGCCGGCAAGGGTCCACCGTTCTTTCCAGTCGCCGTGTGGTGGGACGAGCGCGCAGGCTTGGCCCCTCCTGGCAGCCGTTGGCAAAGCCTGGAACCGGCGTCAGTGATCCAGGCAGGACTGGAGCGTGCCGGGGGCGGGGCGGGACGTGCCCAAGCCAGGGGCGGGGGGGCGTGTCCTTTCGGGGTGGGGCAGGGGCGGGGCGTGCCCTGCCGGGGGCGGGGCAGGGGCGGGGCGTGCCCTGCCGGGGGCGGGGCAGGGGGTTGGGGCGTGCCCTGCCGGGGGCGGGGCAGGGGGTTGGGGCGTGCCCTGCCGGGGGCGGGGCAGGGGGCGGGGCGTGCTGTGTCGGGGGCGGGACCGAGGGCACCGGGTGTGGGCCGTGCAAATAACCCGTGCGCGAGCGCGCTCTTGGGGTCCGTGCTGCCTCGCGGACCAGTGCTCAGCTGAATTGCCCTCCACCCGGTTCCGGGGGTCGGGACCGTGTCTGTCCGCGGGGTTGCGAGTCTTCTGGGTGTGCGAGTCAGAATCAGTCGTTTCATCGACCTGGGGCGGGCAGACGAGAAACCTGCAGTCGTGGCCTCCCCCCACTCTGGGAGACCGGGTGACCGCGTAGGTCCGTTTCCGAGGCCCGTTCCGTTGCGAGCGGGTTCTCCGTGCCTAGTGCTCGGGGGAGGTCTGTCTGCCCCCGGTCGGGGGTGCGCGCGCCCCTCCCGCACGTTTCCGAAGGTGGTCAGGGTTGCGGCACGGCGATGCTAGGCTTCAAGCCCAAGCTCGGCTTCCGGGCGGCCGCTGGCTGCTCCAGCGCGGCAAGGAAGTTAGTTGTTAAAAGTAGCAAGATGCTGGCATTTGTTGCACTTCCACTTGGGGTGCCGTGACTCCTTGTTGGTGCCACATGCGATCACTAGTAAGTCATCAGCGTGCTTTCTCAGTACTTGGATGTGTGCATCGTAACGTTTAGTTTCCTACTAAGGTGAGGAGGATTGATTCACAGTGGAAGTCACGAGCTGTTCGTGTGACCATTCGCACAGTGTACAGCGTGGTCAATTCGACAAGCAGGAGACTAGCAAAGGAATTCAGAAGCAGTATGAAAGATTGCGGCTGCATGAAAGAAACAAAGATTCATTTACCCAGTGGCCCTATTGATCGGCAGGAGGCGTTGCAAAGGGTTATCTTGATTTAGTTAATATTAGTTTTAAGTTGTAAAAGTCGTTGCTTTATGCAGACCATATTGTGAAGTTGAACTGTTGGCAGTTGTGATATTAAACAGGTCTGTGTGAATGCTGCAAATTGAGCAATTAGGCTTTTGTGGATAGTTGATAATAATCAAGTCAGGTTTAAAATCAGTGATGTGTTTTCCCTGAAAACTTCAGCCTTAGCGTTGTAGTTGATGCATTCTGGATATAGAGTTCAGACTATCCTCACCTCTTTACCCAGCATTTGGAAAATACTTTGTTGATTGGTTTTAAGGGCTAGCAATGTTCCCATTCTAACCCTGACACAATGAATTTTTGCCGCCAATGTGGTAGGTGTGATTTCTGAATCTCCTAGCTGAAGTTTTAAAGATCTCTGTATTAATCAGAATAGTTACAAAATCTCCCCTCTTTTCATCCCCTGATTCTAAACTAGGGGCTCTATCTACAATCTGTAGGAGGGAAAAAAAAAGGATAGAAAACCGTCAGTAACATTCTTTTTTAAGGTTTAACTATCATCTTTTTCTTTTCTCCCAGGCAGAGCAACTCTCCCTCAGCGTTGAACACCTGATGCTCAGAATAGGAGTTAACTGCTGCAAGTTGAGTAGATTTATTTGAAGCAGTTGTTGTATCTCGGTTTTGCCAAGGTCTGTTTATCAGAAAACGCTTGCTAAATAGCTTGTTGTTTCTCAGCAGAAATTTGCCGTGGGTGGCTAATCCTTGTCTCTTGAGGCTGCTCAGTCTCGTGGGTATTATTCGAGCAGCATTTACACCTGTAATTCAGAGAGGCTAGATGTTATTTCTATGAAAACATTGCTTCCCCACTCTTCTTCTAAAACAAAGGGAAATGATTCTTGTTTAGAACACAACTAGCCAGTGTCTTTTGAGTGATAACATGGTGCAGTGACTATTAATTAAAAATTTTCTTCTTGTGGCTTTATTTTACTTAGAGATACATCTATATATTTAATCATAGTATTTTTAAGTTGGAACTCTGATGTGGCAGTTTCTTACCTCCTGACATTACTAGAAGCTGAACTTTCGTACATTATATGTATTCACTGAGAAAAGTACTCAGTAGAAAGTAGAAATCAGCTTAACTAATAACATATGGAGGAGAGAATGCGCTAGCAAGTGCATGTGAGAAATTTAAAGTGGTTCAAAACCTTGTCAGTTCTTGCAAGACAAGTCAGATGGTAATCAGAAACCTTATTGATGACTAGGAAATTCTTTCCAGGTCCTAGAAAGAGGGCAGGTATTAGCAGTTTAGGCACTAGCTTATACCAATCTCGCCAGAATTCATTAATGAGGTGTCAGAAAAGATATTGTCATACACTCTGTACAGTATACAGTCATGCACCGTATAACGTTTCTGTCAACAACAGACCGCATATACTACACTGGTCCCATATGATTAGTACCATATAACCCGGGAGTGTAGTAGGCTGTGCCGTCTAGGTTTGTGTAAGTACATGCTATTCTGCTCCCACAACGACGAAATCGCATGGCACGATTCTAAGAACATACCTCTGTTGTTATGCGACGCATGACTGTATATTGATGATCATAATGTCATATAAATATCTTATAGGATGTTCTTGATCCCTAGAAATATTGGGTTTTTCCTCACTTACTGACCTCACCCACTAATAAGGTGGGAAATATAAGAAATAGTTTTAATGCTTTTAGTAAGAGGATATACTAGGTCACTCGCTTTATCTGAGTTTTTATTCATCAGTCAGCAAATAGGAAACTACTGTACTATATGATGAAAGCAGTCCTTAATGGAACATTTTCCTATCATGTGACAATGGCAAATAACATGTTTTTATGTTGTTGTTTAAAGTTTTCCTTTAAAGAGACTATTTTGGCTATGTGATATATAATTGGTCAGTATTATTATACATTAGTTTGGTGAAGTTTGCAAAATAATTTTCAAATGTGAAATAAAATAGGAAACATTGAAATACATTTTATCTAAAATTTAAGGAATTTTATCATTAAAAGGTAACATTCAATCAACCTTCTTGTTAGTATTTTTATTATCTAAAACTGGATTTATCTAATTTGTGGACTTCTCTGCCCTTTGCTTCTATGGATCCAACCTATTTTGAAACAGTAGTTAATAACTTTCAGAATCTATCAAGTTGAAATTCAAATCAGGGGTGCATCTAAGGGTTAGTTCTTGGTTGTTGAAGCAGATAAAATGTATAGCAACCTAAGGGTAAACCATTGCATAAAGCAAAGCCATGAAGCTTATTTAATTTTCACCAATTTTGATAAAAATTAAACTTTTCAACTAAATAAAGGTAAAATGATAAATAGTAAGTAGGATTGTTCTTCTATTTTGTCTGTATGGCATCCAAGTCAGTGTGGATGTGATGAATATGAATAAGAGAAGGTAATGGAAATATGTCAAATATAAAGTCAATAATAATTTGATATAAACATTTTACATTGACTCCAATGGTTTACCAACTGTGGTATGAAATATTACAATTAGAGCCAGTTCTCTCTCTTTTCTTCTCCAAAAGAGATGATGCTCTTTATCAGGGCACAATGTCTTATCGAGGAAATTAGAGAAAACATTTCACTGAATTAAAAATTAATTGATTTTTAATTATATATTTTTAAAAGAAAGAGGCAAGTGCTTCCTAAAATAGACTTTATAATTTGCTATTGTTTTTCTTAAGTTGCCATGTTTGGGATATTTATTTCAGTTAATAAGTAAAGCTTAAAATGAGAGGCTTAAGCCATAAGTGAGATGCAGCTTCCTCAATGCACCACATGATTAGTGACTAGAATCAGTGGCCTTTAATTTTAGAGTCTGAATTGAGTTTTATGATATATATAGCGTTAATATTATTTCACCCCTTGATTAGAAGTTCTAGATTCTGGTTGTGGCTTTGTTGTCATACACTTGGCAAGTAACTTTACCTTTGTACTTTTCAGTTTCTTCATCTCTAAAATCAGTGTTAGATTTAATATGAATCTATCTACCAATGCTAAATTTCTAAAACAAACAAAAATGCATTTGTGTTATCACAAATGTCATAGTTTTATATATACATTTATATGTGTATACATACATACCTACACCTAGGTATATGATCACATTAGAGAATTTATTTATTGTTTGCTAGAAACTTGTAAGATTGAGAGCAAAATGTATTTTCTTGCTATTGCCTTGTTTTTATATAGTTACTTTAATTTTTAATATTTTCCTCACATGAAAAGAATACAGTATTGGAAAAAAACACACCACTGAGCAGCTAGCTACTTTGGAATGCAGTGCCAAGCACACTACAGATGTTTTTGTTTAAGATCTGCTGTATAAAAAGATATGTATTCATAACCACATTTAATTTTTCTCACTATTCAAATTACTAGCATGCAGTGTGTTTCAAATATTAATAATAAAATTATTAAAATCAGTATCTGAAATAATTTTAAATAATACATAGTTATAAAAATTTTTGCATAATTAATGTTCCTTTGGCTTTAATAGTACTAAACCTATTTAGCAATTGTGAGCACCATATTTCAAGTGCTTTCTGACCTTTTTTTGTGGTAAAGTACACATAACATAAAATTACCTTTTTAAGCATTTTTAAGTGTACTATTCAGTGGTATTAAGTACATTCACATTGTTGTGCAGCCATCACCACTATCCATCTCTAGACCTTTTTCATCATCCCAAATGGAAACTCAGTACCCATTAAACATTAATTCCCCATTCCTGCCTCTCCTAGCCTCTGGTAACCACTTTTCTACTTTCTGTCTCTATGATTGTCTACTCCGGGTACTTTATATATGTGGCATCATGCAGTATTTGTCCTTTTGTGTCTGGCTGATTTCACTTAGCATAATGTGTTCAAGGTTCAGTCATGTTATAGCATGTATCAGAATTTCATTCTTTTTCAAGGCTGAATAACATTCCATTGTATGTACACACTACATTTTGTCTTTCTATTCGTCTGTCACAGGACGCTTAGGTTGCTTCTACCTCTTGGCTATTGTGAAAAATGCTGCTATGAACATGGATATGCAAATATCTGTTCAAGTCCCTGCTTTCAATTCTTTGGGGTAGAGACGTGTTGAGAATCTTTTCACATGCCTGTTGGACATCTGTATGTCTTCTTTGGAAAACTGTCTATTCAGATCCTCTGCCCATTTTTTAATTACATTGTTTTTTTGTTAATGAGTTGTACAAGTTCTGTATGTATTTTGGATATTAACCCCTTATTGAATATATGATTTACAAATATTTTCTTCAATTCAGTAGGTTCTTTTTGTTTTGTTAATGGTTTCCTTTGCTGTGTACAAGCTTTTTAGTTTGATATAGTCCCATTTATTTAATTTTGCTTTTGTTTCTCTTGCCTTTGGAGTCAGATCCAAAAAACTTTGCTAAGGCTGATGTTAAGGAGCTTACTGCCTGTTTTCTTCTTCTAGGAGTTTCATGGTTTCAGGTCTTACATTCAAGTCTTTAATCTATTTTGAGTTAATTTTTGTATATGATATGAGATAGCAGTCCAGTTTCATTCTTTTACATGTAGCTGTCTAGTTTTCCCAATACCATTTATTGAAGAGACTGTTCTTTTCCCATTGTATATTCTTGCCTCCTTTGTTGTAAATTAATTGACCATATATACAAAGGTTTGTTTCTGAGCTCTCTATTCTGTTCCATTGATCTCTGTGTCTGTTTTTATGCCAGTACCACACTGTTTTGATTACTATTGCTTTGTAGTATAGTTTGAAATTAGGATGTATGATACTTCCAGCTTCGTTCTTCTTTCTCAAAATTGCTTTGGCTAGTCCAGTTCTTTTGTGGTTCCGTGAAAATTTTAGGATTCTTTGTTCTAGTTGTGTGAAAAATCCATTTAGAATTTTGATAGAGATTGCATTGAATTTGTAGATTCCTTTGGGTAATATGGACATTGTAAAATATTAAATATTCCAATTCATGAGCATGGAATATTCTTTCATTTAGTTGTATCTTATTCAAATTTCTTTCATCAGTATCTTATAGTTTTCAGTGTACAAGTCTTTCACCTCCATGATTAAGTTTATTCCTATGTATTTTGTTCTTTTTGATGCAAATTTAAATGGATTGTTTTCTTGATTTCTTTCTGATAGTTCATTATTAGTATATAAAAATGCAACAGATTTTTATATATTAATTTTGTATCCTGCAGCTTTACTGAATTCATTTATTAGTTCTAGTTGTCTTTTGGTGGAGTCTTTAGGGTTTTCTATATGTAGTATCATGTCATCTGCAAATAGTAACAGTTATACTTATTCCTTTCCAAGTTGTATGCCTTATTATTTCTTTTTATTGCCTGATTGCTATGGCTAGGACTTCCAATACTATGTTGAATAAAAGTGGTGAGAGTGGGCATCCTTGTCTTGTTCCTGATCATAAAGGAAAACCTTTCAGCTTTTCACCATTGGGTATTATATTAGCTGTGAGTTTGTCATACATAGCCTTTATTATAGGGATGTTTCCTCTATACCCCGTTTGTTGAGGGTTTTTTATCATAAATGAATGTTGAATTTTCTCAAATGCTTTTTCTGCATCTATTGAGATGATCATATGATTTTTATCTTTCATTTTGTTAATGTGTATCACATTGATTGATTTGCAGATGTTGAACCATCATTGCATCCCTGGAATAAATCCCACTTGATCATGGTGTATGATCCTTTTAATATATTGTTGAATTCAGTTTTCTAGTACTTTGTCGAGGATTTTTGCATCCATGTTCATCAGTGATATTGACCTGTAATTTTCTTTTTTGTGTGTTGTCCTTGTGTGGTTTTGGAATCAGGGTACTGCTGGTCTTGTAAAATGAGTTTGGGAACATTCCCTTTTCTTCAACTTTTTGGAAGAGTATGAGAAGAATAGGTATTAAATCTTCATTGAATGTTTGGTAGAATTCACCAGTGAAGCCGTCTGGCCCTGACTTGTGTTTGTTGGGAGGTTTTCAATTACTGATTCAATCTCCTTACTAGTAATCAGTCTATTCAGATTTTCTATTTCTTCATGATTCAGTCTTGGAAGATTGTGTGATTCTAGGAATGTATCCATTTCTTCTATGTTGTCCAATTTGTTGGCATATAATTGTTCATAGTAGTATCTTACAATTCTTTGTATTTCTACGGTATCGGTTATAATAACCTCTCCTATTTCTCATTTTATTTGAGCCCCTCTCTTGGTGAGTCTAGCTAAAGGTTTGTCAATTTTATCTTTTCAAAGAACCAGCTCTTAGTTTCATTAATCTTTTCTATTGTCTTTTTATTCTCTATTTCATTTATTTCTGCTCTGATCTTGATTTTTTTTTTCTTTCTACTAACTTTGGGTTTCATTAGTTCTTCTTTTTCTATTTCTTTTAGGTGTAAAGTTAGATTTTTTTTTTGAGATTTTTTTTTGCTTGAGGTAGGCCTGTATACTATGAATTTCCCTCTTGGAACTGCTTTTGCTGCATCCTGTAGATTTTGGTATGTTATATTTCTGGTTTTATTTGGCTTTAAGTGTTTTTTGATTTCTCCTTTGATTTTTTTCTATCACTGATTTTTTCTATCAGTAACATGTTGTTTAATCTTCATGTATTTGTTTTTACAGTTTTCTTCTTGTAAGTCATTTCTAGTTTTATACCATTGTGGTTGAAAAAGATGTTTGAAATGATTTCAATCTTCTTGAATTTTTTGAGACTTGTTTTGTGGCCTAACATGTGATCTATCCTAGAGAATGTTACATGTACACTTGATAAGAATGTGTATTCTGCTGCTTTTGGATGACATGTTCTATATACATCTATTTAGTCCATCTGTTCTAATGTGTCATTTAAGGCCAATGTTTCCTTATTGATTTTCTGCCTAGATGATGTATCCATTGATCTAAGTGGGGTTTTAAAATCCCCTACTATTATTGTATTTCTGTCAAGTTCTCCCTTTAGGTCTGTTAATATATGCTTTATATATTTTGGGGCTCCTGTGTTGGGTGCATATAATTTATAAATGTTGTATCTTCTTGCTGGATTGACCTCTTTATCATTGTGTAGTGCCCCTCTTTGTCTTTTATTACAGTCTTTGTTTTAAAGTCTATTTTGTCTGATATGACTCTAGCTACACCAGCTTTCCTTTCATTTCCATTTGCATGGCATATCTTTTACCCTCCCTTCACTTTCAGTCTCTGTGTGTCTTTCTGAAGTGAGTCTATTGTAGGCAGTATATAGATGTCTCTTGTTTTTTAATCCATTCAGCCACTCTGTCTTTTCATTGGAGAATTTAGTCCATTTACATTTAAAGTAATTATTGATAGGTATCTACTTATTGCCATTTTGTTAATTGTTTTCTGGCTGTTTAACTCCCACCATTTTAATTCTAGCCTAGAACTGTTTTTTGTTTTTGTTTTTGCTCAAGGTGGTATTAACTAATTATTTATTGGGCATCTCTCTCTCCATTTCCCACAGGAATCTTCCAACTCACCATGACCAAAAGGGAATCAAGATTGTTTCTTTTCTAGCAGTTGTCTGAGTTAGAAACCTTCACCCTGCCAGGCCTAAGTTTAACTTTGTGATTTCTTCCATAACTAATGCAGTTGAAGAGCTAATGACCCCCTTTCTTCTTTGTACAACCACTGTCCCTTTTACATTACTATATTTGGCACATGTTGGTATGATTATTGTTTGCATATTTCCCCTGTTTCTGGAGGGCAAGGACTATATTGTCCATTATTGTACCTCCAGTGGCTGTAGCAGTCCTGTCATTGATAGGTACTCAACAAACATTTGTTGAATACATTTTTTTCTTTTTTAAGATTTTATTTATTTATTTTTCCCCCAAAGCCCCAGTGGATAGTTGTCTGTCATAACTGCACATCCTTCTAGTTGCTGTACGTGGGATGCGGCCTCAGCATGGCCGGAGAAGCGGTGCGTTGGTGCGCGCTGGGATCCGAACCCAGGCCGCCAGCAGCGGAATGCGTGCACTTAACCGCTAAGCCACGGGGCCGGCCCTGTTGAATAAATTTTAATCTCAATCCCAGCACTTATGAGTGACTGTCATGGTTAATATGATATTACAATGGACTGTTTAAGTAGATAATAGATTTATTTTTATCCTTTTCATATTTATTATATGAAATTGAAGAACTTGGAAAAAAAAACAAAAAAAATGCTTTTTTTCTTTAAACTCAATGTAGTGAGAACCCAAGGGTAATATTATTTAAAAGCTTCTAGTATGTTCTGAAGATGCTTACTTCAAATGTTCTTTAATTCATTCTTAAGAAGCAGGAAAAGGATATTAAGTGAAATCTTTTTGTGTAATACACCAGCAAATCTAGACTGTCACTCTTTGTTTAATGCACTTGTCTGACTAAAAACATATATACACTCACCTGTGATAAAATATCCATTTAATTTGACATGAAGATATTTTGTTTTATCTTCAATAACTTTTTCTTATTAAAAAGAAATGCCTTTATATTGTAGGGAATTTAGAAAATACAACTGTCAAAAGAAGACATTTAAAATCATTCATAGTTTTACTGCAAGGAGTAACCACTGTTATCATCCTGATGTATCTTCCCACTCTTTCTCTGTGAATATGTAGAACATATATAGAGATTGTTATATTGAAACCAACTGGCCTAATAATATATAGGCATACCTCAGAGATATTGCAGGGTCAATTCCAGACCACCACAATAAAGTGAGTCACACAAATTTTTTGGTTTCCCAGTGCATATAAAAGTTGTGTTTACACTGTAATATATTAAGTGTAAAATAGCATTATGTCTAAAAAAAAAATGTATATACCTTGATTAAAAAAATACTTTATTGCTAAAAAATGCTAACCATCATCTGAAGCCTTCAGCAAGCTGTAATCTTTCTGCCGGTGGAGGATCTTACCTTGATATTGAGGGCTGCTGACTGATCAAGGTGGTGGTTGCTGAAGGTTGGGGTGACTGGAAATTTCTTAAAATAAGACATCAATGAAATTTGCCACATCGATTGACTCTTCTTTCCACAAACATTTTCTCTGTAGCATGTGATGCTGTTTGATAGCATTTTACCCACAGTAGAACTTTTAAAATTGGAGTTAGTCCTCTCAAGCCCTGCTGCTGCTTCATCAACCAAGTTTATGTAATATTCTAAATTCTTTGTTGTCATTTTAGCAATCTTCACAGCATCTTCACCAGGAGTATATTCCATCTCAAGAAACTACTTTCTTTGCTCATCCATAAGAAGCAACTGCTTATCTGTTAACGGTTGTCATGAGATTGCAGCAATTCAGTTACATCTTCAGTTTCCACTTCTAATTCTAGTCCTCTTGCTATTTACACCATATCTGCAGTTACATCCTCCATTAAAGTCTTAAACCCCTCAAAGTCATGCATGAGGGTTGGAATCAACTTCTTCCAAACTCCTGTTAATGTTGATATTTTGACCTCATCCCATGAATCATGAATCTTCTTAATGGCATCTAGAATAATGAACAGTTTCCAGAAAGTTTTCAACTTGCTTTGCCCAGATCTGTCAGAGGAATCCTATCTATGGCAGCTATTGCCTTACAAAATGTATTTCTTAAATAATAATACTTGAATGTCGAAATGACTCCTTGATCCATGGGCTGCAGAATGGATGTTGTGTTAGAAGGCATGAAAACAACATTATTCTTGTACATATCCATCAGAGCTCTTGGGTGACTAGGTTCATTGTCAATAAGTTGTAATATTTTGAAAGGAATGTTTTTTCCTGAGCAGTAGGTCTCAACAGTAGGCTTACAATATTCAGTAAACTATGTTGGAAACAGATGTGCTATCATCCAGGCTTTGTTGTTCCATTTATAGAGCACAGACAGAGTAGATATAGCATAATTCTTAAGGACCTAGGATTTTCAGAGTGATAAGTGAACATTGGCTTCAACTTGAAGTCACCAGCTGCATTAGCCCCTAACAAGAGTTGGTGTGTTCTTTGAAGCCAGGCATTGACTTCTCCTCTCTAGCTATAAAAGTACTAGATAGCATCTCCTTCCTATGGAAGGCTGTTTCATCTACATTGAAAATTTGTTGTTTAGTATAGCCATCTTCATTAATTGTCTTAGCTAGATCTTCTGGATAACTTGCTACAGCTTCTACATCAGCACTTGCTGCTTCACCTTGTGCTTCTATATTATGGAGAGGGCTTCTTTCCTTAAACTTCATGAACCAACCTCTGCTAGCTTCAGACCTGGCTTCTGCAGCTTCCTTACCTCTCTCAGCCTTCAGAATTGAAGAGAGTTAGGGCCTTGCTCTGGATTAGGCTTTGGTGTAAGGAAATGTTGTGGGTGGTTTGATCTTCTATCCAGACCACTAAAACTTTCTCCATATCAGCAATAAGGCTGTTTCACTTTCTTATCATTCATGTGTTTACTAAAGTAGCACTTTTAATTTCCTTCAAGAAGTTTTCCTTTGCGTTCACAACTTGGCTAACTGGTGCAAGAGGCCTAGCTTTTGCCCTGTCTCAGCTTTCAACATGCCTTCCTCACTCAGCTTAATCGTTTCTAGCTTTTGATTTAAAGTGAGAGACATGCGACTCTTCCTTTCGCTTGAACACTTAGAGGCCATTGTAGGCTTATTAATTGCCCTAACTTCAAGATTCTTGTGCTCAGGGAATAGGGAGGCCCGAGGAGAGGGAGAAGAGAGATGGGGAAGTGGCTGGTCAGTGAAGCAGTCGGAACACACACACCATTATCAATTAAGTTTGCTGTCTTATATGGGCATGGTTCGTGGTGCCCCAAAACAATTACGATAATAACATCAAAGATCACTGATCACAGATCATCCTAACAAATATAATAATAAAGTGTTTGAAATATTGCAAGACTTAACCAAAATGTGACACACAGACACGAAGTGAGCAAATGCTGTTGGAAAAATGGTGCCGATAGACTTGCTGGACACAGAGTTGCCACAAACCTTCAATTTGTAAAAAATATAGTATCTGCGAAGCACAATAAAGTGAAGCACAATAAAATATGGTATGCCTGTATTGCAGTTCCATAATTTTAGAAATTCTTTTACAACCTTTTTAATGGTTTCACGGTATTCAATTATGTGAAGAAAGCTTTATTGATGGGCGTTCTTTAATTTTTATTTAAATAGTGCTACAATGAGTATAAATATTGGTAAACTTTTAAAATGATTAATCAAATGTTTTATTATTTTAATAAGTATGCATATATAAATAAATGCAGAGGTGATTAATATAAAAGCTGATTAATAAGCTGTGTGAAGAAAGGACGTTATGGTCAGTGGTAGATGAAGTCTGCCAGGAAGATATACACTGAAAATCTGAAAAAAAGTCCCTGAATCACTTCCCTGAGAGTTTATAAGAGCCCTTTCAAGGGTAAGTCAGTGAGCAAGGCCTTGAGTGAGTACTGGGCACAGTTTGCTTGTTTTATAGGACTATAAGGGGACCAGGTTCTGGGCCCCTGTCGGGCAGGAGTTTGTGGGGGGAGCAGGCTGCTCTTCATATTCTGCTTCTGAGCTTGCAGAGGCCAACCTCTAGTTCTCAGCTACAAGAGGAAGCAGAGCACTTCTGAGGGGTGACATGAGTACCCTCAGCTGATCAGGCAGCAAACATGGGGGGCAGGAATGTGATTAGCACAAAACCAAGTATGGTAAGATCTAGGCCAGGCACACAGCTAAATCTTGGGTATTTCCCTTCACTCTGGGGATTCCCTTTTGTCGTGACATGAGTACAGCCATGTTTGGCCACTCCACTGATCTACAGCCACCAGTACATGAAGAAATATAAAGCTGCTTTCTGTGTGATGGGAACTGGCCCTTCTCCCACGGAGATAGTTGCAATTTGTAAAAATTTCAAGGTCCTTTGGGCATCGCAGCCTGGGGCAGACTGGCCATCTGTGCCAGGATGGGATGATTACCAGGGAAAACAATGTACGTAAACAACTGCCAGGCTGGGATGATAGCCAGGAGGCTCAGTGCACATATGCCACTGATAACCATTTGTGCATGGGAACATTGAATGCTTGCTCTGTAAACTCTGTAACTGCTTATACAAACTGCTGGAAACTGAGGCCTGGTGAGAGTCTCACCTGTGGAGGGGACACCGGGCCCAGGACCTCTGATGATTGGATTCCTGCCCAGCCGTGTCAATTGAAGGGACTCTCCCTGGCAGTGGGACGTGGATGTTGTGAGTAACCCACCTGAGGTGTTCTCTTTTCAGTCAACCTGGTGTTTCTCTTTCTGGTTGATTTGCGTCATTTCCCTTCAGTTGATTTGGTGTTTCCCTTTCCAATTAATCTGATGTTTTTCCCTCTTATTATATGACCTATTCAAATCTGCCGCTATCTGAGTCGATCTGGTATTTCCCTTTCTGATCAAGCTGGTGTTTTTCCCTCTTATTATTTGACCTATTAGGATCTGTTTGCGGACTATCGCCTTTACTATCCTCTATATAATAAAATATATCTTCAGTCCACTTGTTTGAAGTGGAAAGTTTCTTTTATGTCTCTGATCAAATCCCCCGAACCTCTCATGAGACTTTTATTCATTTCCTCTGTCCCGCATCTTTCTTTCATGGTTTATAAATTTTGGTTGACCAAATCTTCCTGTACCTTCCTGAGAAATGATGCGTGGGAAGTAAATTTGCATCCTTGATGTCTAAAAATGTCTTTATTCTACCTCTACTTTTGATTGGCTGGTTATAAAACTTTGGGTTGGAAATAATTTTCATCTTGAATTTTGAGGCATTGCTTTATTATCTTTCAGGTGCTTATGCAGAAGGTGAGCCGTCAAAATTCTGATTTCTGCTTCTTCGTTTATTACCTTATGTTATGAGAGGTTCGGGGATTCGATCAGAGACGTAAAAGAAACTTTCCACTCCAAGCAAATGGACTGAAGGTATGTTTTATTATATAGAGGATAGTAAAGGCGATAGTCAGCAAACAGATCCAAATAGGTCAAATAATAAGAGGGAAAAACACCAGCTCGACTGGAAAGGGAAAACATCCACATCGGCTGAGATAGCAGCAGATTTGAATAGGCCATATAATAAGAGGGAAAAACATCAGATCGATCGGAAAGGGAAACACCAGATCGACTGAAGGGAAATGACACAAATCAACCGGAAAGAGAAACACCAGGTTGACCGAAAAGAGAACACATCAGATCAATTACTTCACAATAAAGCGATTACTCACAACATCCATGTCCCACTGCCGGGAGAGTCCTGTCAATCGACATGGCTGGGCAAGGATCACACATCCTGGGCAAGGCGTCCCTTCCACAGGTGGAACTCTCACCAGGTCTCAGTCTCCAGCAGTTTTTATAGCATCAATAATTCCCAGAGTAAGCAGTTACAGAGCTTTTTTCCGAGCAAGCATCCAGTGTTTCCATGCACAAATGGTTATCAGTGGCGTACGTGCACTGAGCCCCCTGGCTATCGTCTCAGCCCAGTAGTTGTGTACGTGCATTGTTTACCCTGCTTATCGTCCCAGCCTGGCACAGATGGCCAGTCTGTCCCAGGCTGTGGCGCCCAAAGGGCCTTGAAATTTTTACATATTGCAACTATCTCCATGGGAGAAGGGCCAGTTCCCACCACGCAGAAAGCAGCTTTTATATTTCTTTTTGTGCTGGTGGCTATAGGTCAATGGAGCAGCCAAACATGGCTGTACTCATGTCAAGACACCTTATTTTTTTGTTCCCGGGAAGATTATAGAACCTTCTTTATCTCCAAACTTATAAAATTTGATGCCTTGGTGGGATCTCTTTTGTCTATAGACCATAAATTTTCCAGAATTGTTGGGGTCTCATTTTTTTTAAATTCTTTACAATTTTCTTGAATTATTTATTTCCTTTCTCTCTGTTTTCTATGGTTTTTTTTTTTTTTTTTAGAATTTTTATTATTTGAATGTTTGACCTCTTGGACCAATCCTCTTAATTCTCATATTTTCTCCTATTTTCTGAAGAGCTTTATTTTTTAGGAGATATTTTCAGCCTTATTTTTCAGCTCTTCTATTGAGCTTTTTACTTTTGCTATCATTTTTAATACCCAAAGTTCTTTTTTCTGCAGTTTTATATTTTAGTATAGCATCTTGTTTTTGTTTCAGAATATGATATTTTTTATTCTCTAACGATATTAGTTTTTATTTTTTAACTTTTTCTCTGAATAATTTGTTTTCTCTAAGTTGCTTTTCTTTCCTGTTTTTTTGGTTCAGACTCGTTCACATTTTAGAGGCTTTATTCAGATGTCTTGTCATCCTTGGCTATTGGCTCTTGTTTAAGAATAGGGAAGTGGAAAGGTGAATGGAAGCTGAGAAAGTAGGTGGACCTTACTGGCTGCCAACTTCATTGTAAAGTTCGTCTGGCTTGGCCATTTGTTAGGAGCTTCTAATGTCGTCTTGGAATGTGCTCTCCTTCAGGGACTATAACTAGCTTTGTCTCCTCCCAGAGGGTAGAGCCTGACCTGCCAGCATTAGGAATGCTGATTAGGGGAAGAGGGCTGGGGGTCATGGTGTTCACTATGCATAGACTGCTATTTTTTGAAACCATGCCCTCAACTCTCTTCCATCCTCCAGTCTGTAGACCATCTCTTTTAGTCTTTCTAGAGGATTTATTTAACCAGTCCCCTATTGATGGCCATGGACTTTTTTCTACCTTTTTTACTATTTTAAATAATGAGATCCTTATAAACATGCTTATAAAATAATCTTGTGTAAATATTTCTGTTGGTTAGATACCACATTTTGCTTATCCATTTATCTGCCAATGGACACTTGGGTTACTTCTATTTTTTTTTTTTTTTTTTTTTTTTTTTAGCTATTGTGAATAATGCTGCTATGGACATAGATGTAGAGCTATCTCTGTGAGACCTCACTTTCCATTCTGATTTTTGATTTGTATTTCTCTAATGATTAGTGATGTTGAGCATCTTTTCATGTGCTGCTTGTTCCATTTGTATATCTTCTTTGGAGAAATGTCTAAGTACTTTGCCCATTTTTGAATTGGGTTGCTTTTTTGTTGAGTTTTAGGAGTTCTTTCTATATTTTGGATATTAATTCCTTATCAGATATATGATTTGCAAATATTTTCTCTCATTTTGTGGGTTGCTTTTTAACTCTGTGGATAGATTTTTTTATGCACAGAATTTTTAAATTTTCATGAAGTCTAATTTGTCTATTTTTCCTTTTGTTACCTGTGCCTCTTGTGTCCTATCCAAGAAATCATTGCCAAATCCAACGTCATGAACCTTCTTCTAAGAGTTTTACTGTTTTAGGTCTTACATTTAGGTCTTTGATCCAATTTGAATTAATTTTTTAATATGGTGTTAGGTAAGGGTTCAACTTCTTTCTTTTGCATGTGGATTTCCAGTTTTCCTAGCACCATTTGTTGAAAAGACTGGCCTTTCCCTATTGAATGGTCTTGGCACACCTGTCAAAAATCATTTGCCCATATATACAAGGGTTTATTTCTGGCTTCTCTGGTCTATTCTATTGTTCTGTATGTCTCTCTTTATGCCAGTACCACACTATTTTGATTACAGTAGCTTTGTAGTAAGTTTTGAAATCAGGAAGTGTGAGTCTTCCAGCTGTTGTTGTTCTTCTTCAAGATTATTTGCCTATTCATGGTCCCTTGAGATTCCATATGAATTTTAGGATGGGTTTTTTTAATTTCTGCAAAAAACATCATTGGGATTTTGATAGGGATTGCAGTGAGTCTGTAGATTTCTTTGGGTAGTATTAACATTTTAACTTTAAATTTAAAGTTTAATACTTCCAATCCATGAATATGGGATGTGTGTCTATTTATTTATGTCTTCTTTCATTTATTTCAGCAATGTTTTTTAGTTTTCATTGTACAAGTCCTTCATCTCCTTGGTTAAGTTAATTCCTAAGTATTTTATTCTTTTAGATGCTATTATAAGTGGAATTGTTTTTGTAATTTTTTTCAGATTGCTTATTGTTAGTGTATAGAAATGCAACTGACATTTATGTATTGACTTGTACCCTCATACTTTCCTGAGTTAATTTGTTGTTTCTAACAGCTTTTCTGTGGAATCTTTAGGATTTTCCACATATAAGATCACATTATCTGCAAACAGAGATAATTTTATGTTTTCCTTTCCAATTTGGATGCCTTTTATTCTTCTTGCCTAATTCCTCTGGCTAGAATTTCCAGTATTGTGTTGAATAGAACTAGTGAAAGCGGGCATCCTTCCCTTGTTCCTGATCTTAAAGGAAAGGCTTTTAGTCTTTCACCATTGTGTATGAGGTTTGCTGTGGGTTTTTCATATATGACTTTTATTATGTTGAGGTAGTTTCCTTCTATTCCCAGTTTATTAAGTATTTTTATCATTAAAAGATATTGAACTTTGTCAAATGCTTTTTCTGCATCAATTGAGATGATCATGTGGTTTTTCCCCCTTCATTCTGTTAATGTGATGTATTACATTTTTCAGTTTTCATATGTTGAACCATCCTTGCATTCCAGGAATTAATCCCACTTGGTCATGATGTATATTTCTTTTACGGTGCTGCTGAATTTGGTTTGCTAGTATTTTGTTCAGAATTTTTGCATCGGTGTTCATAAGGGCAATTGGTCTATTGTTTTCTTGTATTGTCTTGGTCTGGCTTTGCTATCAGAGTAACGCTGGCCTCATGGAATGGGTTACAAAGTGTTCTCTCCTCAATTTTTGGGAAAAATTTGAGAAGAGTTGGTATAAGTTCTCTTTAAATGTTTGGTAGAATTGTCCAGTGAAGCCATCATGTCCAGGGAGATTTTCTTTGTTGGGAGATTTTTAATTTCTGATTCAATCTCCTTACTAGTTATAGGTCTATTCAGATTTTCTATTTCTTCATGATTTAGTCTTGGTAGATTTTGTGTTTCTAGGAATACGTCCATTTCATGTAGGTTATCCAATTCGTTGGTGCATAATTGTTTAGAGAACTCTCCTATAATGCTTTTTATTTCTGTAAAATTGGTAGTAATGTCCCCACTTTCAATTCTCATTTTAGAAATTTGAATCTTTTGTTTTTCTTGGTTAGTCTAGTTAAAAGTTTGTCAATTTTGTTGATCTTTTTGAAGAGCCAACTTTTGGTTTCATTGATTTTTCTCTATTTTTTTCTATTCTCTATTTTGTTTATCTCTGCTCTAATCTTTATTATTTCCTTCCTTCTGTTAGGTTTGGTTTTAGTTTGTTCTTTTTCTAGTTCCTTTAGTTGCAAAGTTAGGTTCTTGTTTTGAGGTCTTTCCTGTTTTTTAATGTAAGCATTTGTAGCTATAAATTTCCCTCTTAGCACCACTTTTGCTGTGTCTCATAGGCTTTGGTATGTTGTGTTTTCATTTTCATTCATCTCTAAATATTTTCTAATTTCTTTTGTGATTTCTTCTTTGATCCATTGGTTGTTTTAAAGTATGATGTTTAATTTCCACAGTTTTTTAAATTTGCCACTTTTCCTTCATTTATTGATTCCCAACATCATCCTGTTGTGGTTGTGAAAGATATTTTTATGGTATCTCTCTTTTAAAATCTATCGAGAATTTGTGACCAAACATATGGTCTATCCTGGAAAATATCCTATATTCACTTCAGAAAAATGTGTATGCTATTGTTGTTGGGCAGAGTGTTGGGTATACATCTGTTAGATGTATTTGGTTTATTGTGTTAAGTCCTCTTGTTTCCTTACTTATCTTCTGTCTGGTTGTCCTATCCATTATTGTGAATAGGGTATTGAAATTTCCAACTATTATTGTAGAAGTATCTCTTCCTTCAATTCTGTCAATTTTTGCTTCTTATATTTTGATAATCTATCATTAGGTGCATAAATATTTATAATTGTTATATCTTCTTGCTGTATTGAACCCTTTATTAATATATTATGTGTTTCTTTGTCTCTCATAACGTTGTTTCATTTTGAGTCTATTTTGTCTGATATTAGTGTAGTAACTCTTGCTCTCTTTTGGTTACTATCTTTTTCCATCCTTTCACTTTCAATCTATTTGTGTTTTTGGATATCAAGTGCGTTTCTTGCAGTCAGCATATAGTTGCATCATGTTGTTTTATCCATTCTGCCAGTCTCTGTCATTTGATTGGAGAGTTTAATCCACTTACATTTAAAGTAATTACTGATAAGGAGGGGCCTCTGTCACTTTGCTATTTGTTTTCTGTATGCCTTATCACTGTTTCATCCCTCATTTACTGCATTACTGTCTTTTGTTTTTGGCTTTTGTGTGTTGATTTTTTGTATTGAAATGTTTAAATTCCTTTCTCATTTCCTTTTGTGTATATTCTACAGCTACTTTCTTTTGGGTTGCCATGGGGATTACATTTAACATCCTAAGGTTGTAAGACTAATTTGAATTTATACTAGCTTAACCTCAATACCTTAAAAAACTTTGCTTCTTTACAGCTCTGTCTCCACTCTTTTGGTTGTTGATGCCACAAAATTACATATTTACACACTGCCCAAAAACATAAACTAATAATTCTTTTTAAATGCATTACTCTCTTAAATTATGTAGAAAACAATATTTGGAGTTACAAACAAAAGTTACAGTAATACTAGATTTTAGACTAATAATTTTTTTCTTTAAATGTATTAGTCTCTTAAATCACGTAGAAAACAAAAAGCACAGTTACGATACTATTAGCTTTTATAGTTGCCCATGTCTTTATCAAGATCTTTACTTTTCCATATGGCTTTGAGTTACTGTCTAGTGTCCTTTTATTTCACCTTGCAGGATTCCCTTGAGCATTTCTTGCAAGGCAGGTCTAGCGGTAATAAACTCTCTCAATTTTTGTTTTTCTGGGAATGGCTTAATTTCTCTCTCATTTTTCAAGGGCAGTTTTGCTGGATATCGGATTCTTGGTTGACAGTTTTTTCTTTAAGCACTTTAAATATATCTGCCCACTGCCTTCTGGCGTCCAAAGTTCCTGATGAGAAATTCGCTGATAATCTTATTGAGGATCCCTTGTATGTGATGATTCTTTTCTCTCTTGCTGCTTTCAAGATTTTCTGTTTGTCTTTTGCAAGTTTGATTATAGAATATGTCTCTTTGAGTTCCTCTTACTTGGAGTTCATTGAGCTTAGATGTTTATGTTCATGTCTTTTATCAAATTTGGGAAGTTTTCAGCTATTATTTATTCAAATACTCTATTTATCCCTTTCTCTCTCTCTCCTTCTGGCACTCCCATGATGCATATGTTGGTCTGCTTGCTGGTATCCCACAGGTCCATTAAGCTCTGTTCACTTTTCTTCAATCATTTTTCTTTTTGTTCTTCAGACTCAATAATTTCCATTGTCCTATCTTCAAGTTCAATTATTCTTCTGCCTGCTCAAATCTGCCTTTGAACCCCTCAACTGAGTTTTTTATTGCAGCTATTATACTTTTCAGCTCCAAAATTTCTTTTTAGGTTTTCTATCTCTTTATTGATATTTTCATTTTGTTCATACATTTTCTTGACTTTCTCTAGATCTTCCTTTATTTTTTTTGATTAGCTTTAAGACAGTTGTTTTGAATCTTTGTCTAGTATATGTGTCATCAAGTCTTTTTCAGGAACAGTTTCTGTTGATCTACTTTTTTCATTTGAATGGGCCCTACTTTCCTGTTTCTTTGTATGCCTTGTGATTTTTGTTGTTGTTGTTGTTGAAAACTGGACATTTGAATCTAATAATGTAGTAACTCTAGAAATCAGATTCTCCTCTTTACCCAGAGGTTGCTAATTTTTTGTTATTATTATTATTATTATTGTTATTTTGATTATTGTAGGCTGTCTCTGTGCTAGGGGTCAGCCTGAGGTGTAAACTTAAGGTCATTTTAGATCATTTCTGAGCCTTTCAGAGGGCATGAGTAGTCACATTCTAATTTTCCCCATATATGTAGCTGTTTTTACATGTCCTAGTCTTTAATGTCTGGCTGTTAAAGGGGGAAAAATAGAAAAATGAAGGGGTGAACAAAAAAGGGTGCTGGCCTTTTAAATCCCCTGGAAGTCCAGCCCACTGGAAGGGGCTTCCAGCACTGGGGGAAGGTGAAACAACAATGGATGCCTGTCTCTTTGTCTGCACCTCTGTGATCAGAAGCAGCAATCAGTGATCAGAGCCCAGCTCCCCAGTATTTGGAGGACAGGGAGCCACCTTGGCTCCTGCAAGCTGCTCTAGGAACACATGCCCAGGTGCCTGCCAGGTGGCTGGGAGTTGGGGATGGGTAGCTGCTACTGTGCTAAGAGCTGAAATTCTCCTAAACTAACCACAATTTACCTTCCAAGTCTTCCCCTGGTAGTTGCAAGCCTTCAATAGATTGCAGAGTTCCAAAATAGTTACATCAGACAGATTCTGCCGCTGCAATTGCTGTCTAGGTGGGGAGACAGATTCCTGGTGTTTCTTACTCTGACCTCTTCCCAGAATCCTCCCTTAGGTGTATGTGTATTTTGAAGTTTATTTGATATTGATATTGTCTAATTGGTGACTCTTCCCTTGCAACATATGAAAGATTGTCAGGAATCACTGACATACAGTTGAAGGTTAAGGTCAACATTTCTAGGATAGGGGCACAAAGGAAGACCTAATCAGTTAGTGTTGCTTGTAGCTGTTGCCAGGTTATAAGTGTGTATTTGTGGTCCTATCTGTTGCTAATGATGAGACATTCTTACAAATAAAATATTAATATGTTTATATGTATTGTATATTTATATAAATTCTATGAGTGGTGTTCCAAGAAATAATAAGTTCTGGAAGCAAAATAAGAATTTATATTGATAATGTCAACGCATGCTTCTGTGTAGGGCTGTCCTGTCACTTTGCTGAAAGGTCTGAATGCTGAAGTTACTTGAATATTACCCATAATATCTGCTGGTGTTTCCCAGTGTTTTAATATTCTAAATAGGGTATAATTCTTTGTAAATACTGCTAAACTTGATATTTCTTATTGATTGAACAAAATTTTTTGGATATCCATGATAAGTAGTAAAGAGTATAAAGAATGTTTGGAGTATTTTAAGAATAAGTTAGGATTTTGGAGATTTTGATTTCTTGATCCAGAATCCCATTTGGAAACACTAGATGTGAAGAGACCAGTTCAGAAGCTGTTATAGTAACTTAGAGGAGACCATTACAGGTTAGATGGGAGTAGAAGCAATGGGAATGGGGAAAAGTAGATATAATTAACACTTGGGAGGTAAAATCCATAGGATTGAGTGTTGGGGATGAAAAGGAGAAAGTGGGGCAGGGGTGATGCTTATTTCTGACATGAGAAATGAGGTGAATAATGGGGCTATTCATTGTGAAAAACAAATGTGGGAGGGGTAACAGGTAGTTTTTGTGTGTGAATGTTCGTATGTAAGATGACAGGTGAGTTCAGCTTTGTGCTTTTTGAGCATGAGGTCTTCTTGTATCATCCAAATGGAGGTTTCTAGTAGAGATGGAAATATGAATTTTGAAGTCAACAGCATATAAACAAAGCAGTGGGGAAGAGCCAAGAGGTATCATTATTGGAGATACCAATAATGAAGAACTAATCAGAGAAAGTGGAGCTTCCAAAGGATCCCGGGAGGAAGTATCAGAGCAGTGAGAGAAATCCCACAGAGTGCAGGGCTGTGGAAGCCAGGGAGGCATGGGGGCCGTGCTCTCCAATGCTGTACAGTGACACAGTGTGGTGGCAGCTGAAGGTGCCCCTAGGATTCGGTGACAGCACTTATTGATAAAAATTGAGGACAGTTTTAATGATGTGGTGGGAGATGAACTAGTCTGTGGTGGGTAGCTGATGGGAAGGAATGAGGTAGAAAGAGTAAGTGAAGACTGGGAGCAGGAAGGGAGAGTAAGCAGGACAATATCTGGTAGGGGGCATGGGATCAGAGTAGGGTTTGATTGCTTTTGCTGTTAGATGGAAGAGACATGAGTGTTTACTTGCTCCTTGCTGTTCACAACTAAAGAGGAAGAGGTTGAAGATAAAGGAGAACAAGGAGTGCCTGAGAAGCAGCAAGGGATGGGATCTCCATTACAGTGACAGGGATTAATCTTAGACATCAGGAGGAAAGGATGGAAGAATGCCTAGATATAGGTATGGTGGTAGATTTGGTGCCAGGGAGCCCAGGGAATTCTATGAAAGCTTCTCTTTTCATTGTGAAGCTAAGAGATGAGGTCATTTGTTAAGAGGAAGGTGTTTGGGTAAGAGGCTTGAGAAGAATAGTGAAGGCTTGAAATATCTCTTGTGGAATATAGGACAGACACATGAATACGGCATTATAAAAAGGATTGCCAGTGTTGAGGGCCTACCTGAAGTATGAGATCCTGACTTCATGGTGCCACAAATCCATAGGGTTCTGTTATTTTTCTTACACCACTGTTTAGCAACCTGGGTATGGTTCTAGAAAAACTGAGCTGGTGTATTTATCAGGTTTTGGGGTTTTTCTAGGCTGCTGTGACAAAGATAGTGAAGCAAGGATACTGAGGATATTGGCAAAGAAATGTTGAAGTGAGGGATCAAGAAATATACTCTGGATTTATTGAAGTAAGTAAAGATGGGGTTATTTACCTACATAAAAAGTGATTAAAGAACTGAAGGGCTGATTAAGTTGAAGGACAAAAGTCTGGGAATATATCTGTGTGAACAAGCTGGAAAGTGGGAGTTCGTGGGAAAGTGGGCTTTCTGTGTTTGTGAGTTCAGAGATGATAATGACATCCAGACTCTGGCTCTGGGAATGCGTACCTGACATTGAGCAGAGGCAAAGTTTGTGGGAAATGAGGGAAGCTGAGAAACGTAGAGACCAGAATACTAAAGAGGTAGTGGATACCCCTAGGATGGTGGCAGGATTTGCCATGGGGAGAAACACTAGGTTGCCCAGAGTTATTTGGTGAGGGGCGAGCCACTGGGAGGCTGGTAGATAGACGGCAGCAGAGAAGGTGTTTGAGGGAGCTATAGCTATGGCTTAATGGCAGAAGTCTCAAAGGAGGAGTGTAATGTGAGTGAAGTCATTGACCAAAGACAGCACTGGGTTTTGATGTGGAGGTTCACATGGCATCTCTTCTGTGAGGACCAGTGGGTGCATGGGAATTGCAGGGGGAGGCTCCACCCGAGGGATAAAGGAGAATCATTGTCATCAGGAAGAGGTAGGTTTCAGTTAAAGACAGAAGGTAAAAGAAATGTTCTGTGAAATAGACTGTGGCTCTAGGGTTTACTGACTATGGAATTAGGGGTTCCAGAGGACACACACGTGAGAGGAAATAGTTGTGTGAGTTTGCGTAAATGGCAAACAATCACAGGGACACTGTGGCGGTGACAGTCCCTCAGGGAATTGTTAGAGAGGCCTGTTCTGGGTACACGGAGGCTGGTGGCTGGGGTTTTTGTTGGTTCAAAATCTGGAATTCAGGAGCTGAGGGCAGCCCTGAAACCTCCATCTCCTCCTGAGGAGTGCCCCCTGGTGGCAGCATGCTCCTGGCCTGTGGTGGATCCTCCAGGCTGGCGGGCTCTGGGAATTTGATAGGCTGTGTTCTTTCAAGCCTGATTTAGAATTTTGGTAACCTTTTGGAGCTAAATCTCTCAGCTCTAAGCGATAGTGTCCTTTCTTTTCTTTTCTTTTTTTCCTAAATTGAATTAAATGGTTTGCTTTCGCCACACTCAATTGTTTTGGACCTCTCCTCAGCTAGGATCGGACATTTTATGACTTTTAATTTTGATTCTTGTTCTCTAGGTGGACTCAACCACTCTGGTAACCCATATCCTCATTACCTGAGATTTTGTCTGAAGTCAAGACTCCATTTTCAGTCACTATCTGCAGAGCTAACAGCTTTCCAAATGCTGCAGGAAAGATTCTTGATCAATTTCTCCTTCCCATCCACCCTCCTAACATGGTGCAGGTTTTCAAAGAGAGGTGCTTTTCTTTTCATGAAATACTGTGCCGAGAGAACCACGTCTTTGCTGGATGACAGCAAGATGGTTAGAGACTGGGAACCCTAGAGCCAACAGGCTACTAGAGATCGTCTAGTTTGAATGTAACCCCATCGTGTCTCCCTCCAGCCTGGTAGGAATGAGGACCTTGAGTTAGCAGGTGGCACCAGAACGTGGGTCCTGTGAATTCTAATGTGTTACACTCGTTACACTTCTTACCAGGTCGTGCCTCTTGCCTCTCATTAGCAGTGCAGTGTGAAGGGAGCCACTGGCCAATGTATTGGAGTAGCTTGTAAGGAAGAAATTAATTTTATCATAAAATTACCTAAATAACATCTAAAAATACCTTACCTTTTTCCATTTTTAGAAAGAAGTAAGTCTAATTTGGGCTGGACACCTCTTCATCTGGCATGCTATTTTGGACACAGACTAGTGGTCCAGGATCTGTTAAAGTTATATTTATGGCTTTAATTTTTAAATGAATAAAATAAATATTGCTATTATGGAAATTATAAAAGTCTTAGAAAAGCCAACAAGCAAAAAATTGCTTGTTTAAAGCAATAGCTCATTGCTTGAGCAATAGCTCAGACTCTTAATTGTTCTTTGCTAAATACATGAATTAGGTTTAGCCTGATTAATTACAATTCTATTTTTTTAAACATTTGATTTTTACATTATTGACTTTTTAAAATTGCAAAAGGGGACATACAAATTAATGAATTATTATTTTTAGTTTTTTGAGAATAACAGTTAAAAACTGGCCAAAACACATCCTAAATAATTCAAAAGTAATGTTAGACTCTCTTAATGAGGACCATATAATTTAAGACCTCATATTTCTCAGTTCTCTGATGGTTTTTCACATATTGATATTTCTGAAATTGGGCTGCATCTTAAAATTGATCTGTACATTTGAATGATGGTATCTTTTTTTTTCCTGAAAACTTATTAAATTGGTGGAGAAAATATGGTATTTCAATCAGAGACAGTCTCCTTTTTTCAATATGAGTATTTCTAAAGTAGAGTGAAGATGTATAGATTTTTAAAGAAAAATCGCTTTTTATTTTTGTACCTAATCAGGTAGGTTTTTTTTCCTTTCGAGCTTAGCATTTCCTTTTAACTATGAATTGAATTTATTTTTAGTAGTGACAACCAATCAGTATTAACAATTACTTTAATTTTTGAAATATTTAATATATTCTTAAGGAATTATTTTTACCTTTGTATATGTCTTCATATGTGGAAGATGTTAAAAGTTTTCACATGTACTAGGCTGGTGCAGAAGTAAATGTATTAAATGACATGGGAGATGGGCCACTTCATCGAGCTGCCTTTACAGGACAAAAGGTGAAAAATGTTCTATGTTCAGTGTTTGCAAATGAAATATTTGGAAGAAAAGTCATATGTTTTCTTTTTTATAATCATGTGAATAGCAAGTGGGAAAAGCTACCATGAACATCTAAACCGGCACTTTGGGTCAAAAGGCCACAAGCTCTTAGAATGGACAGTGAGGTCAAGCACTGAGGTCATGGAGGCTTCCACTCTAGCATCCCCGGTAGGAGCTTGTTCAGTCTCTGCTGTGAACTCCAGGAATGGAAACTCCTGATGCTTCCTTTTTTAAAAAACAGCTTCATCGAGGTATAATTTACATTGAATAAAACTTACCTACTGTAAATGTACATTTCAATGACTTTTAGTACATTTACACAGTTGTGCAACCATCACCACAATCCAGTTTTAGAACATTTCCATCACCCCAAAGAGTTTCCTCGTGCCTGCTTGCATTCATTGCCTGCTCCTATCTCAAGCCTCAGGCTACCACTGATTTGCTTTCTATCTCTAGATGTTTGCCTGTTCTAGAAATTTCTTATAAATGGAATCATCCAAACTTTTGTGTCTGGCTTCTTTAATTTAGCATAATATTGCTGAGGTTCATTCATGATGTAGCATGTATCAGTAATATGTTCCTTTTTTATGGCTGAATAGTAGTCCGTTATATGGGTATACCACATTTTTTAATCTATTCACTGTTTATTGGAAAGACTCTTTTCCCATTGTATTGCCTTGGCACCTTTGTTGAAAATGAACTGACCACAAATGTAAGGGTTTATTTCTGGACTTTCTATTATTTTCTTCCTTTTATCTATATGTCTATCTTTACACCAATACCACACTGCCTTTATTAGATTAGCTTTATAATTAAGTTTTGATAGTGAGTAGTGTAAGTTCTCCAACTATGATCTTTTTTAAAACTATTTTGGCTATTCTCAGTCAAAAATTTGTTATTTCCCTCTAAATTTTAGGATCATCCTGTCAATTTCAAAACACCTGTTGGAATTTTGATAGAGATTGTGTTGTCCTGAATCTGTAGATCAATTTGGGAAGAAATGCAACTTTAACAATATTGATTCTTCCAATCTATAAACATGAGATGCCTCTCTGTTTATTTAGATCTCTGATTTCTCTCAGCAATGTTTTGAAGTTTTCAGTGTACAATCTTGTACCCTTTTGTTAAACTTATTCCCACGCATTGTATTTTTTGATGCTATTTTGCATGTAATTTTTCTCAATTTCCTTTTTAGATTTCTTGTTGCTACCATACAGAAACACAATTGATTTTTTATATTGATCTTGTATCTTGTATATTTGCTGAAATTGTTTATTAGGTCTAGTAGGTTTTTGTAGATTCCATAGGATTTTCTAAATATCAGATTATATAATCTGCAAGTAAAGACAAATGTACTTCTTCCTTTCCAATCTGGATGCTTTTTTTCCTCTTTATTTTACTAGCTAGAGTCCAGTACAATGTTAAATAAATATCGTGGGAACAGAAATCCTTGCCTTGTTTTTTGAACTTAGGGAAATAGCATCTAATCTTTTACCAATAAGTATGATGTTAGTTTCTCTTAGATGCTCTTTATTAGCTTGAGGAAGTTTTCTATTTCTAGTTGAGAGTTTTTATCATGAGTAAGTGTCAAATGCTTTTCCTCTGTCTTTTGAGATGATCATGCCATTTTTGTTCATTAGTATATTAATGTGGTATATTACATTAATTGATTTGGGGATGTTAAGCCAACCATGCATTCCTGTATAAATCCCACTTCGAATTGGTTAGTAATCCTTTTTATATGTTGCTGAATTCTGTTTGATAATATTTTGTTAAGGATTTTTTGGGTCTGTATTCATGAGAGATATTGCTCTGTAGTTTTCTTTTCTTGAGACGTGTTTGTCTTTTGTAACAGAGTAATACTGGCCTCATAGAATGAATTGTTCTTTCCTCCTCTGTTTTCTGAAATAGTTTGTGAAGGATGGTAGTATTTCTTCCTAAAATATTTGATAGAATTCACCAGTGAGGCCATGTATGCTTGAACTTTCTGTGTAGGAAGATTTTAAATTATTAAATCAATTGAATTATTTTAGATAGGTCAGTTCATATTTTCTATTTCTTGCTGAGTCTGTTTTGGTTATTTTTTCTTTCTTGGTATTTTTTCATTTCACCTAAGTTGTCTAATTTGTTGGCATGAAGTTGTTAATAATATTCTCTTATAATTCTTTTCATATGTTTAGGATTGGTAATGATAGCCCCTGTTTCATTCCTGGTGTTGGTAGTTTGTGTATTCTTTTTGTCTTGGTGAGTTTGGCTCAAGATTTATCAATTTTGTTGATCTTTTCTGCGAACCAACATTTGGTTTCATTGATTTTATTGTTTTCCTGTTTATTTCATTGATTTCTGCTCTGATCTTTATTATTTCTCTCTTCTGCTTTCTTTTCATTTAATTTTCTATTCTTTCTCTTTTTTTATTTCTTAAAGTGAAGGCTTAGACTATTGATTTGAGTCCTTTGTTCTTTTTCATAGAGGCATTTAAAGCTATCAATTTCCCTCTTAGCTGCATACAATAAATTTTGACATGTTGTGTTTTTGTTTTCATTCATTTTAAGATATTTCCTAATTTTCCTTGTGGTTTTTTCTTTGACCCATAGATTATTTAGAAGTATGTCGTTTGCCAAATATTTGGAGATTTTCCAAATTTCTTTCCATTGTTGATTTCTAATTTAATTCCCCTTATGATCAGGTAACTTACTTTGAATTAATTATTGAAGAATATATTTTAAATTTTTAAAAACGTTATTAGGAATTATTTTATGGTATAGCATTTGATCTATCCTGGAGAAGGTTCCTTGAGTGCTTGAAAAGAGTGTATATTCTGCTGTTTTGGGGTTGAGTATTCTGTAAATGTCCATTAGGTTAAGTTAATTGATAGGACCATTCAAGTTTATTATCCTTTACTAATTTTCTGTTTGTTTTATCAAATATTGAGAGTGTGGTATTGAAGTCTCCAACTGTAAATCTTAAATTGTGTATTTTTGATTTTGTCCGTTTTTTTAAAATTTTTATTTATTGCAGTAACATTGGTTTATAACATTGTATAAATTTCAGGTGTACATCATTATACTTCTATTTCTGCATAGATTACATCATGTTCACCACCCAAATACTAATTACAACCCATCACCACACACATGTGCCGAATTATCCCTTTCCCCCTCCCCCTCCCCCATTCCCCTCTGGTAACCACCAATCCAATCTCTGTCTCTATGTGTTTCTTTATTGTTCTTATTATCTACTACTTAATGAAGGAAATCGTACGGTATTTGACCTTCTCCCTCTGACTTATTTCGCTTTGCATAATACCCGAAATGTCCATCCATGTTGTCACAAATGGCTGGATTTCATCCTTTCTTATGGCTGAGTAGTATTCCATTGTGTATATATACCACATCTTCTTTATCCATTCGTCCCTTGATGGGCACTTAGGTTGCTTCCAAGTCTTGGCTATTGTGAATAACGCTGCAATGAACACAGGGGTGCATGTATCTTTACACATTGGTGTTTTCAAGTTCTTTGGATAAATACCCAGCGGTGGAACAGCTAGATCATATGGTAGTTCTATCCTTGATTTTTTGAGGAATCTCCATACTGTTTTCCATAGTGGCTGCACCAGTTTTCACTCCCACCAGCAGTGTATGAGAGTTCCCTTCTCTCCATATCCTCTCCAACATATGTTGCTTCCTGTCTTGCTAATTATAGCCATATTGACGGGCGTGAGGTGATATCTCATTGTAGTTTTGATTTGCATTTCCCTGATAGTTAATGATTTTGCAAATCTTTTCATGTGTCTGTTGGCCATTTGTATATCTTCTTTGGAGAAATGTCTGTTCAGGTCTTTTGCCCATTTTTTAATTGGGTTGTTAGTTTTTTTGTTGTTGAGATGCATGAGTTCTTTATATATTTTGGAGATTAAGCCCTTATCAGATGTATGGTTTGCAAATATCTTCTCCCAATTGTTAGGTTGTCTTTTCGTTTTGTTGATGGTTTCCTTTGCTGTGCAGAAGCTTTTTAGTTTGATGTAGTCCCATTTGTTTATTTTTCCTATTGTTTCTCTTGCCTGATCAGACATGGTGCTTGAAAATATGTTGCTAAGACCGATGTCGAAGAGCATACTGCCTATGTTTTCTTCTAGAACTTTCATAGTTTCAGTCTTACATTCAACTCTTTAATCCATTTGGAGTTAATTTTTGTGTATGGTGTAAGGTAAGGGTCTACTTTCATTTTTTTGCATGTGGCTATCCAGTTTTCCCAACACCATTTGTTGAAGAGACTTTCTTTTCTCCATTGTATGTTCTTGACTCCTGTGTCAAAGATTAGCTGTCCATAGATGTGTGGGTTTATTTCTGGGCTTTCAATTCTATTCCATTGATCTGTGTGTCTGTTTTTGTGCCAGTACCATGCTGTTTTGGTTACTATAGCTTTGTAGTATATTGTGAAATCAGGGAGTATGATACCTCCAGCTTTGTTCTTTTTTCTCAGGATTCCGTTAGCTATTTGGGGTCTTTTGTCGTTCCATATAAATTTTAGGATTCTTTGTTCTAGTTCTGTGAAAAATGTTGTTGGAACTTTGATAGGGATTGCATTGAATCTATAGATTGCTTTAGGAAGTATGGACATCTTAACTATGTTAATTCTTCCAATCCAAGAGCACGGAATATCTTTCCATTTCTTTGTGTCTTCTTCAATTTCTTTCAGCAATGTTTTATAGTTTTCCGTGTACAGATCTTTCACCTCTTTGGTTAAGTTTATTCCTAGGTATTTTATTCTTTTTGTTGCAATTGTAAATGGGATGGTATTCTTAATTTCTCTTTCTGCTACTTCATTGTTAGTGTATAGAAATGCAACTGACTTTTGTATGTTGATTTTGTATCCTGCAACTTTACCGTATTTGTTTATTACTTCTAAAAGTTTACTGGTGGATTCTTTAGGGTTTTCTATATATAAAATCATGTCATCTGCAAATAGTGACAGTTTCACTTCTTCCTTTCCAATTTGGATCCCTTTTATTTCTTTCTCTTGCCTGATTGCTCTGGCTAGGACTTCCAGTACTATGTTAAATAAGAGTGGTGAGAGTGGGCATCCTTGTCTGGTTCCTGTTCTTAGAGGGATAGCTTTCAGTTTTTCACCATTGAGGATGATATTAGCTGTGGGTTTGTCATATATGGTCTGTATTATGTTGAGGTACTTTCCTTCTATACCCATTTTATTCAGAGTTTTTATCATAAATGGATGCTGTATCTTGTCAAATGCTTTCTCTGCATCTATTGAGATGATCATGTGATTTTTATTCTTCATTTATTAATGTGGTGTACCACGTTGATTGATTTGCAAATGTTAAACCATCCCTGCATAGCTGGAATAAATCCCACTTGATCATGGTCTATAATCTTTTTAATGTATTGTTGTATGTGATTTGCTACTATTTTGTTGAGGATTTTTGCATCGATGTTCATCAGTGATATTGGCCTGTAGTTTTCTTTTTTTGTGTTGTCCTTGTCTGGTTTTGGTATCAGGGTAATGTTGGCTTCGTAGAATGAGTTAGGGAGCTTCCCCCCCTCCTCAATTTTTTGGAAGAGTTTGAGAAGGATAGGTATTAAGTCTTCTTTGAATGTTTGCTAGAATTCACCAGGGAAGCCATCTGGTCCTGGACTTTTATTTTTGGGGAGGTTTTTGATTACTGTTTCGATCTCCTTACTGGTGATTGGTCTATTCAAATTCTCTACTTCTTGATACAGTTTTGGAAGGTTGTATGATTCTAAGAATTTATCCATTTCTTCCAGATTGTCGAATTGGTTGGCATATAGCTTTTCATAGTATTCTCTTATAATCTTTTGTATTTCTGAGGTGTCTGTTGTAATTTCTCCTCTTTCATTTCTGATTTTACTTATTTGTGACTTCTCTCTTTTTTTCTTCGTGAGTCTAGCTAAAAGTTTGTCAATTTTGTTGATCTTTTCAAAGAACCGGCTCTTGGTTTTATTAATTTTTTCTATTTTTTTTTTTTTTGGTCTCTATTTCATTTATTTCTGCTCTGATTTTTATTATTTCCCTTCTTCTACTGATTTTGGGCTTTGTTTGTTCCTCTTTTTCCAGTTCCTTTAGGTGCATTGTTAGATTGTTTATTTGAGATTTTTCTTGTTTGTTCAGATAGGCCTGTATTGCTATCAACTTCCCTCTTAGAACTGCTTTTGCTGTATCCCATAAATTCTGGCATGTCATATTTTCATTTTCATTTGTCTCCAGGTATTTTTTGATTTCTTCTTTGATTTCTTCGTTGACCCAGTCATTGTTCAGTAGCATTTTGTTTAATCTCCACGTATTTGTGGCTTTTCTGATTTTCTTCCTATAGTTGATTTCCAGTTTCATACCGTTGTGGTCAGAAAAGATGCTTGGTATTATTTCAATCTTCTTAAATTCATGGAGACTTGTTTTGTGGCCTAATATGTGCTCAATCCTGGAGAATGCTCCATGTGCATTTGAAAAGAACGTGTATTCTTCAGTTTTTGGATGGAATGCTCTGTATATATCTACTAGGTCCATCTGTTCTAGTGTGTCATTTAAGGCCAATGTTTCCTTATTAATCTTCTGTTTGGATGATCTATCCGTTGGTGTAAGTGGAGTGTTCAAGTCCCCTACTATTATTGTGTTACTGTCTATTTCTGTTTTTATGTCTGTTAATAATTGCTTTATATATTTAGGTGCACCTACATTGGGTGCGTAGATATTTACAAGTGTTATATCCTCTTGTTGGATTCTTCCCTTGATCATTATGTAATGCCCTTCTTGGTCTCTTTTTACAGTTTTTGTTTTAAAGTCTATTTTGTCTGATATGAGTAATGCTACCTCAGCTTTCTTTTCATTGCCATTTGCGTGGAGTATCTTTTGCCATCCCTTCACTTTCAGTTTGTGAGTGTCTTTAGGTCTGAAGTGTGTCTCTTGTATGCAGCATATATATGGGTCTTGTTTTTTTATCCATTCAGCCACTGTATGCCTTTTAATTGGAGCATTTAGTCCATTGACGTTTAAAGTAGCTATTGATAAGTATGTACTTACTGCCATTTTTTAACTTTTTTTTTTCCTCAGTGTTTTAGTAGTCCTTCTCTGTTCCTTTCTTCTTCTATACAGAATTGATGGTCTCTTTAGTTTGACCTCTGTCTGAAAGCTGTACTCTTTAACTCCCCTCCTCCCTCCTTTTATGTTTTTGGTATCATATCTGACCTCTTTTTTGTGCATTTGTATCTATTATGTTCTTATCATGGAAATAGATAATTTTTCCTATTTGTGGTCTTCTCTCTTCCCCTTAAATCAGTCCCTTTAACATTTCTTGTAGCACTGGTTTCTTGTTGACGAACTCCTTTAATTTTTTCTTGTCTGGGAAAATTTTGATCTCTCCTTGCATTTTGAGTGATAACCTTGCTGGGTAGAGTATTCTTGGCTGTAAGTTTTTCCTTTTAGCACTTGACATATATCGTGCCATTCTCTTCTAGCCTGTAAGGTTTCTGCTGAGAAGTCAGCTGATAGCCTTATGGGGTTTCCTTTGTATGTAACTTGACTTTCTCTTGTGGCTTTTAGGATTCTCGCCTTATCTTTAATTCTGGACATTTTGATTATGATGTGTCTTGGTGTGGGCCTCTTTGGGTTTATCTTGTTTGGGGCTCTCTGTGCTTCCTGTACCTGGATGTCTATGTCCTTCCTTAGGTTAGGGAAGTTTTCATCTATTATTTCTTGAAATAGATTCTCTGCCCCTTTGTCTCGCTCTTCTCCTTCTGGGACACCTGTAACACGGATGTTAGTGCGCTTGATGTTGTCCCAGAGGTCCCTTAGACTGTCCTCACTCTTTTTAATTCTTTTTCTCTTTTACCTGTTCAGCTTGGGTAATTTCTTCTAGTCTTTCGTCCAGCTCGCAGATCCATTCTTCTGTATCCTCTACTCTGCTTTTGAGTCCCTCTGGTGAATTTTTCATTTCCAGTATTGTATTCTTCATTTCTGATTGGTTCTTTTTTATATCTTCCATTTCTTTGTTGACATTCTCACTGAGTTCATCTATTCTTCTCCCCAGATCAGTGAGCATCATTAACACTCTTAGTTTGAACTCTCTGTCAGGTAGGTTGCTCATTTCTGTTTCACTTAGTTCCTTTTCTGGGGTTTTGTCCTGTTCCCTTACTTGGAACGTATTCCTTTGCCTCCTCATTTTGCCTCTTTCCCTGTGCTTGTGTCTACGTATTAGGTAGGTCAGCTACGTCTCCTGCTCTTGGATAGGTGACCTTATGTAAGTGATGGCTTAGGAGGCCTGCACTGTGCTTTCCTCAGTTCTCAATGTGGCTTAGGAGGCCTGCAGTGTGCTTTCCTCAGTTCTCAATGTTCCAGGGGTGACCCTTATGTGGGCTACGTGTGTCCTTCTGTTGTGTCCTGTTTGCTCTCCCTGTAGGCGCCCAGGGAGGCCGAGTTATGCTCCTGGCCAGCTGTTGTAATACTCAGCTGCTTGTAGTTGTTGTGGGCCCTTCAGTCTCTTTATCAGGTGTGGGGAGCCCCAGCACAGTTGGCTGCAAGTTCTAATACCACATTTGTGTTGCAGTATTTCTTTTAAGTGAGTAGGCCCCCAGCGTGGCAGGTTGTTAGGCTCAGGGCCTTACAATTGCCATAAGCCTCTAGCCTTTAGGTCTCTTGTCAGCTCTCTGAGGATTGCAGCTGGGTGGGGCTGGCCTCCGGCACAGGAGCACTCAATTGTTTCAGGCTTTGGAAGGTGGGGCAAACCCCCTATGTGGGTCTTTGAGAAGCACAAATCTTCTGCAGCTGACAAGCCCTGCCGCCCACAGGTCCACACACACAGTCAACACAGTCCTGCCCCATGTGCGTGCCCCGACCTTCCGAAGCAGACCCAGTCTCTCCACGGCAGGAGCCCCACACACTCCACCACCACCCCACACTCTCCACCCGCTCCTTGTGCACGTCCTGCCCCGCTGAAGTGGGCTCAGTTGCCAGGCAGCAGAGAATCCAGTCACCAATCTATGCAGGCCCACAAGTTGCCTGAGGGCTTGTTGTTGGGTGGGGCCAGTCTCTAGGGTGGGCTGCCTGCCCTGGCTGAGTTGGATTAAATTGGTGCTCTAGCAGGTGGGGCAGACCTGGGCTAGCAGGCCCCAGGGAGAACTCCAATGGCGTCTGTGTCAGCACGCCCACACCAGGCCACAGCAATGGCCGCCGCCAATGTCCCAGTCCCTGGAGAGGTCTCACCTCTCACCAAGATGCACCCAGGGCCTATCAGGTGAGTTTCTTTTCACAAAAGCACTGTGCACCTTTCTTTCTGGTGATTTTAGGTTGCTTTCTGAAATGAGTGAGTTTGCGTGTGGGCCCTTTAAGAGCCAGTTTTAATTTCTTCATGAACGAGCTTTTCTGGGGGTGCTCCCCGATGTTTCAGTAGCAGGCAAAGTCAGATATTATGCCACTCGCCTCGATTGCGCTGGGTCCACAAAATGCCCACAGTGGGGGCGCTCCCCGGCTCAGGGCCCCGTGCCTCCAGGGAGGGCTGCATACCTGTGAGCTGCTCCCGGGCAGCCGTGAAGCTGGCAGCTTGTGAAGGCGGCGTTTTTCCTCTCCAGAAGGGAGTTTCTGCCTCTTCCACCTCAATTAGGATTGTCCATTGTTGCAGGAGTTCCTCTTATCCAGTTTTCAGTTCTGTCTCAGGGGTAATTTTTCCACGAGTAGTTGTAAATTGGCTGTGTCCACAGGAGGAGGTGAGTTCAGAGTCTGACTACGCCACCATCTTGACCTTCTGTCAGTTTTTTTTTAAAGGGAGTTTTTAAGCAATGATTCCTATCTCCCATTATTTTTTTTTTTTAATTTTTATTTTTTGGGGAGGGAACGATTCACCCTGAGCTAACATCTGTTGCCAATCTTCCTCTTTTTTGTTTTTCCTCCCCAAAACCCCAGTACATAGTTGTATATCTTAGTTGAAAGTCATTCTAGTTCTTCTATGTGAGCCACCGCCACAACATGGCAACTGACAGATGGGTGATGTGGTTCCATGACCAGGAAAGGAACCTGAGCTACCAAAGTGGTGAGCGCTGAACTTTAACCACTAGGCCATCACAGCTGGCTCTAATTTTGTCAGTTTTTGTTTCATGAATTTTGAGGATCTCTTAGGTGCATATCCATGTATAGTGGGATTACATGGGAAATATAGTATGGGATATGTCTTCCTAATGTATTGACTTTGTTCTATCATTATGAAATGTCTTTCTTTGCCTTCAGTAATATTTCTTGTCATAAAGGTTATTTTGTTTTACGTTAGTATAACCAGTCTAGCTCTCTTATGGGTACTGGTTGCACTATATAACTTTTCCTCTCTCTTTACTTGCAACTTCTTTGTGTCTTTGAATCTAATGTGTGTCTCTTGTAGATAGCATATAATTAAACTGCGTTTTTATCTAGTCTGAAAATTTCTGCCTTTTGATTTAGTTTTTATTCTATTCACATTTAATTTATTAATAATTTTGGATTTACATCTTCTATTTTGTGTTTGTTTTCTGTATGTCTCGGGTTTTTTGTTCCTTCGTTCCTCTTTTACTGCCTTCTTTTGTCTTACACAAATATTTAGTGTACCATTTTAATTCCTCTGAATATTAAACTTTTTGAACATATTTATAATAGCAGCTTTGCACTCTTGATCTGCTAAGTTCAACATAGGGGCCCACTGAAAATCAGTTTTTTTACCTACTTTTTTCAAACTATGGGTCATACTTTCCTGTTTCTTTGCATGTCTCTCAAGTTTTTATTGAAAACTGAACATTCTCGATAACACATTTTAGCAACTCTATTTTGACTTTTCCCCCTTGAGGTTATTTTTTTTCTTGTATATGAATTTGTCTGGCCTTCATCTGTGAAGTCTGAAATGTATCTGTGCTTGGTTATTCACATATTTGACTGATTCTGCTATTTTCTTGAACTTTGAACATGAGAACTTAGTTTAATTTGAACATTAAATTGGGCCTTAGTTTAATTTGAACATTAGCATATATGTTATCTCTTGTATTAGAAAATAAAATTTAGCTGAAGCTAAATGGTTGTGTCACATAGGAAACATTAAAAATTTATGTGTTCAATATTTAAGCATGGTTGAGTCTTGCCAAAAGTTTAATTCCTAACTGTGCTCATGAAAGGAATCAAATTATCTTGTTCTGATCTTTTACCATGAAGATAATTTAAAATATCTTATGATAGTGAGATTCTGTAATTTAATAAATAAAATGATGAATTGAAGAGGGATTTGGTTTATTATAAAGCATTTTAAATTCTTGTCCTTTGGAATATGTAAAATACAGCTCCCAAAATTTTATGGGGGACCTCTGGGCTTTTCTTGGTATATTAGCGACCCCTAGTGTTCTCTAATAAAAATTAATATATCAGAATTTTAAGATGTTTTATTTAGCATTTGTTCTTATTTTTCAAATGCACCTAGAATTCTGAAGTTTTTACATCTTTTATAGTCAGTTTAAAATAGGGATACAATCAGTATATCAAATAATTGGATTGTGGTATTGACCTATCTTGTGACTTCCTATTTTCTAGCAGAGCTGAGAATATATTTAAAACAAATGCTTCCTATGTTCTGTGTCTCAGGAATTGTATATCTCTCACCTGGCATACAGAAGATACATATAATCTTGAAGTTTATATAAGCTTATTTATCTTGTTCCCTAGGATATCGTTTCTCATGCTTGCGTATTGAATGCCTGCTATGTGTCAGGTACTGTCAAACGACTTGACATGTATTGTTTCATTTGATGGAAAATGACAACCCTGAAATATAGGTATAAACATTGCTATTTGTTGTAGATTGGGCTTCCCAGGAGGCCCAGTGAGATGGAGTTGTGTGCAGCAGGTTTATTGGAGTGCTGTGGGATCATCCCTGTGGAAGGAAGGAAGGAAGGAAGGAAGCAGGAGTGGGCAAAGGCTGAAGTCAAGCCGTGATTCACTCTCAAGGGGAGAGTGACTGTGGGGAGGTTGCAGAAGAGATGACCCTTCAAAGCTGTTCTGATGTGAGGTGAGAGGGCTTGACCGCTGGGATGGTAGGTCAGTGGATACAGGCTGCCCTGGGAAGGGAGTGTGACCTTGCATGAGGTGGCTTTCTTCAGCTGAGACAGTCCCTGAAATGGCTGACAGCTAAAGTCTACTTCCCAGGCACTCCCAGCATCTGAGTAATAAATCCTTTATTCCTCAAGGGGGGATCTGAGTGGTACATCACAGCTTTGGCCACAGCCTACCCTTTATTCTGCTCAGATTCACTTCATCGATTTCTGGGAGCAGCTCCTTCAGGGTTCCAGTGGGCCTCTCCTCCTGGGAGAAACTTAGAAGAGGAAGGTTAGTAGAACAGATATAGCCCCTGTTGTTGTAGTTGGTTTTGGGGCCACAACTGAATTATCTTTTCCCTCCTCTATATCCATTCCAGATTCCCCCTCCCCTTGGCTAGCACATCTGGTCTTCGTGGCTTACCTGCTGGTGTGACTCAGGCCAGCCTGAGGTCTGAGCCCCTGGTTACCATGCTCTTCTTAGGCTGGGGTTGCTACACTTGTCCATTTACTGTCAAAATTGGACAAGGGAACACCAACGACACCTAAGTGTGTCATCTGCATGCCAAACATATCCCTCCATATCCCCATTGTATATAGTCCTACTTTCTTCTGATGTTCAAGTCCAATGACCTCTGCTAAGATAGTAACTCTTCTTGCCTGCTGGTCCTTTGACACAGAGCCCAGTGTTCAAGCAGCCTTTTTCATCTCCTGGCATATGGATCAGAGCTTTATCCTTAGGTGTGGAATATGCTGCCCCAGAACCTGAAGAAGCCAGCCAGGTATTGTGTTTCCTTCTGTTTGGGGACGTGCAAGATGGAATAATTTGTACTTTACTTTGGAGGCAGTCTCCTGGCATTACCCAGACCACTGAACCCCTAAAAATTTACTGACATGGCATAGCCCCTGAATTCTTCCTAAGATTTATCTCCATATATGTCTTATGAAGGCTTTCTACATTCTAGCCTCCTCTTGCTCATCTCGTTCTGTTAACATGATGTCATTGATAAAGTGGACCAGCGTGATGTTCTGCAGGGTGCCCAATGGTTCTGAGGCAAAACTGTAAATGTATACTGTTGTCTATGTGAATGCAAACTGTCTTTGATCTTTTTTTCCTAATAGGGATAGAAAAGAGTACATTTACCAGATCAGTTGCTGTGTACCACATACTCAGGTAGTATTAACCTGCCCTAGCTAAGGTACCACATTTGGTAGGGAGGCTATAATTGGGGCTACTATTTGGTTGAGTGTGTGGAAATCCACTGTCATCCTCCACATTGCATGTCGTTTTTGCAGTGGCAGACTAGTGAATTAAATGGAAACATGAGAGGGACCATCACCCCTGCGTTCTCAGGTTTTTAAGGGTGGCACTAATTTCTGCCATTCCTCTCCATATTGGTTTTGCTTTATCTTGGCCGGGGGATGGGAAGGGCAGTTTTGGAGCCTTCCCTTTGGCTCTTACACTACAGACCAAGGAAGCAATGTGAGAGTTTGCCAACAACTGTGTGTGTCTATTTTAATTATACATTCAGGGACTGGGGGAATGACCACTGGATGTGTGTGTGGACCCAGTGCACGTACTATGAGCCAGACCTGAGCCAAGGTTTCATTTATTATCTCACCCCAATGCATGCCCTCTTTCTAACAGAGGGGCCAGATGACACTTTGGGTCTCCTGGCATCAATGTCATCTCAGACCTTAGACCTAACAATTCGTGAAATGTTTGAGTATTCCCCTTTCCCCAGCGTACATTTACTTGAGTAAATGGTCATTGGTCCCTTTGGGAATGGTCTGGAAGATTCATGACTGTGTATGTTTGCTTTAGTGTTGCAGAATCGTTCCTTCCAGGATCTGGCCTCTCCTTCAATAGACACTCCTAAGTCCAAAGTTGACTCAGGTCCAGAAACAGGACAAGGTATCATGAGTTTTATTGGAGTGACTGTCTTCAGCTTCGGGCCATTCAACACTGATTTTGTTGATGGTACAAACTGAGTTGTGCTTGGATGGTTCCCAGCAGCATGGACAAAACAATGGCACCCATATAGATGTCAAAATGCCGGAATGGCCATTGCAGATAGTAGAAGAAGGTTTTAAATAAGCAGGCATGCTAGATTGGATACAGTATGTAAGATTATACCAGATAATTTTGTGCCATGGAAAGGCCTAGAGGATACATCATTTATCAAGCAGGAAGAAATTACTAGTGAAAAAGGCACCAGCATCACCGAGAAACTTATTAATGATTTTCCTCAGAGCTCTAGGGCTGCCATTAGGAAATGCCATTGCAGATTTGGTTCACTGATAGCATTGGTCGGGGGGGTGTCACAGTAGAGCCCCCAAGGTGGCACGTAAACATCAGAAGCCAGGTGGATGCAGTTACAGTAATGAGCAGTGAGTTCAGAGGGGCAAGGTCGGGAGGACTGACCTGCAGAGAGTTACGGAAATGGTTAGCAGGACATGGCATTCCTAAGGGCAAATTACATGGGCAAATGGTAGCATATACTGCTTTTATCATATTTTTTTCCACTTTTTACTCTTTTTTGCTAGATTGAGAAACTACTGCGTCATATAAATTCAACAACTTTTTATGCATTTTTTAGACTCACAACGTCCCACGGTTCTGTTTCTTCTTTTTCCCCTCCATTTCTCTTCTCCCCTCCCTCCCCCTGCTCCCCCTTCCCTTCTCCCTCTCCCCTTCTCCTCCTTCCCTCCCACTCTTCCTTCTCCTTCTCCCCCTCCCCCTTCCTTTTTTCTCTTAGTGTTTGGATAATTTCTGTTGACCAATCTTCAAGTTTACTCATTCTTTCCTCAGCAGTGCTCTGATGTCTATTGATGAGACCATTGAAGGCATTCTCTGTCTCTGTTACTATGATTTTTATTTCTAGCATTTTCTTTTGACTCTTTCTTATAGTTTCCACTTCTCAGCTGAAATTCTCCAAGTCATCATGTATGTTGTCCACCTTTTCCGCTAGACCTTTTAACATAATAATCACAGCTGTTTCAAATTCTTTCTCTGATCATTTCAATATCCTGGTCATTTCTGTGTCATTCTGTTGATCACTTTGTTGATAGTGGATTGTTTTTCCTGCTTTTTGTGTGTCTGGTAATTTTGTATGGAATGTTAAACACTGTGTATAAGACAGTAGAGACAGAGGTAAATAGTATTGGGGCCTGGGAATGGGCATGCCTCTTAGTGTAGGAGGTTGAATCAATCTAGTCTGGAGTATGTTAGCGCAGGGCCAATCTTCCTCAACAAAAAAAAAAAAGAGGCTTGAGAGATTTATTAAATTAAAAAAAAAAAAATCTAGTCTGGAGAAGAGCTGAGCTTAGGTTTTGTTGATGCTATGGTTACTTTCAGTGCACCCCTGGCTTCAAATTCCTTCTCTTTCCGAGTTCAGTATTACCTCTGCAGGCTGATTTGCTGGAGGGTTTTTCTGAATGTTCCAGCTTCACCCTCAGCTTTAGGCCTGCCTTGTGTACCTTGTGCCTCAGAGAGAGCTTCTCTCCGTACTTCTGCTTCTCCCCCATTAACAGACTGCTGCTGCTTATTCTCAGTACTCGCTAGTCTTGGGGGGAGAGTAGGGGTTGGGGGAGTTCTCTGTTGTCCTGATCCAGCCTCCATCTTCTACAGGTTTTGTGTCCCTGCCTAAGGGACAGGGGTCCCTGAGATGGTTCTTTATCAGTGATCCTGCTCCTCCCATAACAGAAGGAGACCTTTAATGGTATGGGCCCCCAATTGTTTCCAGTCCCTCTCCTCAATGAAAGGATCTTCACTATGCCCTGTGGGTGGAAGGTTTGCTGCCCTTCCTGCAGCAGGGTTATTCCTTAGGGCAGACAGGCTTAGGTGGGGCTTCATGTCTTTTCTGCAGCAGTGGCAACTCCTCTCCTCCAGACCTGCACCCCTGAGGAAGGCTTCCTCTGGTCACCTGCCTTAATTCCAGTCTTTTTCGTCATAACCAGGTAGGGGTCCATGGAGAAGAACCTGCAAGTCGGTATGAACTTGCCTCATATCTCTGGCTCTCAGAGGTTCTGTGTTCTCATGCTAGCCTACTTTCAGCCCGTAGCAATTCGTTAAAAATTTTAGCCGAATTCTTTTTTATTTTTCCCGAGGAAGATTTGCCCTGAGCTAACATCCGTGCCAATCTTCCTCTATTTTTCAGTATGTGGGCTGCCAGCACACCATGGCCACTAACCGGTGTAGTTCGGTGCCTGGGAACAGAACCCGGGCCATGGAAGCGGAAGGTGCTGAACTTAACCATTAGGCCACCAGGGCTGGCTCAGCTGAATTCTTTTATATGCTTGTTTGGCAGGCCCCACCTTTCTCCCATACCCACTTTAGGTGAACCAGTGCTTACTCTGGAGCAGTTTCCTTAGATTTCAGACTAGTTGGTTGCCCTGCCATCTCAATTCTCTCATGGGTTCAAGAAAAGTTATAGTTTTGTGGATTATCTGGGTTTTTTTCTCATTATTAGAATGGGAATGATGCTTTTCCAGCTTTCTAAATCCTAGGTGGAATCTGGAAGTCATAATTAACTTATGAAACACGCTTTTCTTGTGGCAACTTTAGAGGCATTGCTAGTTCCTAAGTGTTTAGTTGATCATGTGTCTATGCCTTACACATATCAGTTAATATTTAGCAATGTCTTAGGAATCTTTAAGACTTTTCTTCTTTGTGAGTTGTCTCTTAAAAGACATCTGTGCGTGTGTATTTCATTTTAGATATCAAATATTATGAGACTGATAATCAAAAATTGAACTTTGCCCCATGCCTGCCCACTCTGATTCACACTTGCCTGGAGGCAACCACTTTAATAATTTTAGCTGTTACTTTAGTTGTTTTACCTCCATGTTTCTAAATAACATACTTATGTCACTGATTCTTGATTTTTTTCAATTTTAGATTTTCTATTATCTTCTGGAAGATAAGCATTTAATTCTCTTTCTTGTTTTTCCCTGTCTTAATCCTTGCCAAAACCACTTCACCTTTCTCATTCTCTTCATCTACCACTAGATTTTGTTTCAATAACTATTGAGCTTTCATTATTGTGACTCTGCTAGCTTGAGCCACATAGGGCCGCATGTTTGTTTTCTTCTCTTGTACTGTCTTTGATACAGTCATGGACATCACATAGTGATCACTTCTTGGAGACAGCTCTCCTGATTCCCTGCGTGCTCTTGCTCTAAGCTGGACTAGTTGCCCTCTACAGCTTTGCACGTGGTTGTCATTGGGGAACTTTACTTCTCAGTCACTCTGGGAAGTCTCTTCACCACTTTCTTATATTGGATTTCCTGTTTCCTGGATCCCATGTCTTCTTCCTTCTTGATTTCTCTATCATTTGGTGGAGCACAGCCTTCAGGAGCTCTTTTTTTTTTTTTTTGGTGAGGAAGATTCACCCTGAGCTAACATCTGTTGCAGATATTCCTCTTTTTTTCACTTGAGTAAGATTAGCCCTGAGCTAACATCTGTGCCAGTCGTCCTCTATTTTGCATGTGGGTTGCCGCCTCAGCATGGCTGATGAGTGGTGTAGGCCTGCCCCCAGGATCCAAACCCCCAAACCCCAGGCTGCCAAAGCAAAGCGCACCAAACTTAACCACTACTATGCCACAGGGCCAGCACGCTTCAGGAGCTTTTTGAGAAAGGTTGTGTGGGAAATCAATTTTTTGAGAAATTGCATGTCTGAAAATGCCTATTTTGTGTTTGAGTGATAGTTTGGCTATGCATAGATTTCTAGGTTGAAAATCACTGTCCCTCAGAATTTTGAAGGCATTGTGTCACTGTCTTATAGCTTTCAGTGTTGTAGTTGAGAAGTCTAGGGCCATTCTGATTCCCGGTTCTATATATGCAAACTAATTGTTTTTAATCACTGTAAATGTATCAGTTAAAATTAGAATGACAGATAACCTAAATAACAGTGACTTACAACAAGATAGTTTATGTCTCTCTTATGTACAAGTCCAGGTAGGTAGTCTAGAGCAGGTGGCAAATACTCAGGATTCTTCTGTCTTGTTCTACTAGGTGTAGCTTTCACCTTATCCTTCAGTATGAGAGCATCCCAATTCTAGGAAGCAGGCTAGAGGTGAAGGGGCAAAGAATATATGCAAACTGCATCTTCTGGAAGTTGTTATATGACACTTCTGCTTAATCCCATTGACTAAAATAGCCATGTGGCCACAGTAGCTAAAGGGCAGCTGAGAAATGTAGTCTTTACTTAGGTGGCCATATGCCCACTAAAAATGTTATTAGGAGTGAGATGGGATCTTGGTGTCCTAGAATGTTGCTGTTTACCTTCAGACTTTTAAATCGGTGTATTAGTTTTTTGTTGCTGCTGTAACAAATTACCACAAACTTTGTGGCTTAAAACAATACCTATTTATTATCTCAGTTCTGAAGGTCAGAATTCTGGGCACAGCCTAGCTGGATTCTCTGCTCAGGGTCTCACAGGACTGAAATCAAGGTGTCAACTGGACCGAATTCTCTTCCGGGCCTGGAGTCCTCTTGAAAGTGCATTCAGTTTGTGGGCAGAATTCATTGCGGTTGTAGGACTGAGGTCCCTATTTTTTTGCTGCCTGTCGGCTGGGGATTTCTCTCACCTCTTAGAGACCACCTTCAGGTCTTAGCTTCATAGCCCCCTCCACAGGCTCTCTCACACTTCTAATCTCTTGGCCAGGAAGAGTGCAGTCCCTTTTGTGGGCTCACATTATCAGGTCCTGTCCACCCAAGATAAACTCCCTTTCTTAAAGTCGACTGTGCCATGTAATATAACCTAATCAGGAAAGTAAAATCCATCATATTCCCAGTCCTGGGGGTTATGCAGGTGTGAGCACCAGGGGCAGGGCTCTTGGGGGCCATCTCAGAATTCTGTCTACTGCAGTCTGGAAACTCATGTCCTTTGGTTTGGGAACATTTTCTTTTGTTTCTATATTTACTCAGTTTTATCTTTCTGAAACTTCAGTTAGTCAGGTAATAGATCTCCATGATTGATCCTCTCATTTTCTTATCTTTATTTCACCTATATTCCCTCTTAGGTATCTTTTTTTCCCTATTTTTTAAGAGATGTCTTCAAATTTATCTTCTAATCTTACTATCGAATATTTATTTCTGCTATTTTTAATTTTTAAGAGTTATTTTTCTCTGCATATGCCTTTTTTGTGGCATTCATTTCTTGTTTAATGAAGAAATATCTCATTTTTCTGAGGATATCACAGTTTTTAAGGTTTTCTTCTACGTTTTCATGTCTCTCAAGTTTCTTTATCTTGTCTGTCTTGAGCTTTGTTCTTTGTGCTAGTCATATCTCAAATCTCAGATTGTAATTGGCTGTTGACTCATATTTAAGAGTGATGTTTTTCAAAGCTTATAGAAGTTCTGTGAGGATATATAGAACTTGTTACCTGGCAGGCTTCATTGTAGGTTGAACTTTGAATTTGTATAGTAGACCATGGTGGGTTTTTTGACCTTTTTTCAAGATATTTTCACATATATTATTGTGTATAACACATATTTAATTAACCTCTGTGCCTTAGATTTCCCCATCTTTAAAAAGAGGAATAATAATAGTACCTACCTCATAGAGTTTTTCTGAAAATTTAAGTGAGTTAATAAAAATAAAACTCTTGGAACAATGTCTGGTATAGTATGTAAATGTTAATTAAATATTGGGAATTATTATGTATTTCATTTGTTTAGAAATAATTGGTTTAAATATCAAATCTAGCCTTAAATTGGCTCTTAATTTTGATCTTCTTAGGAAAGAAATCATGCATCATCTTTTTATGGACATCTGTTGATGTTTTTCAACAAAAATTTGGATTTCAGGGACTACTTCTTTATTTGCCAAAATTTGGGGAATTATATATCCACATATAGGATATTGGAGAATTAAAGCTTACCCTTTTAAGTCACTAGTTTGTAAAAAATGTAACTCTTTTTTTTTTTTTTTTTTTTGGTGAGGAAGATTGACCCTCAGCTGCCATCTGTTGCTAATCTTCCTCTTTCTGCTTGAGGAAGATTGTCACTGAGCTAACGTCTGTGCCAGTCTTCTCCCATTTTTGCACGTGGGATACTGCACAGCATGGCCTGATGAGCGGTGTGTAGGTCTACGCCCAGGATCTGAGCCCGCGATCCCCAGACTGCCAAAGTGGAGTGTGCGAACTTAACCACTATGCCACCAAGCCGGCCCCTAAAAAATGTAACCATTTTTTGATAGCTATATTTTTTAATGTTTTAACAAATTTCTCTGCCCTCTTTAATAACAACATATCAACAGAATGAAAGCCCAAAATTCTGATATTTTCCTTAGAATTGTATTAAAATTACAACTCATTATTTAAATAATTTTCTTGAACGTCTCCTTAGTCTCTGAGTTCAGTAAACATAACTTGTAGAAATTTTCTCCTTTCTAATTTCAAGGAAAACTGAAGCCTACATTAAAAGATTGTTTTACAAGAAGTAAAATTTCATGGTGGTGAACACAATGCAGTCTATACAGAAGCCAAAATATAATGATGTACACCTGAAATTTATACAATGTTATATACACCAATGTGACTTCAATGAAAAAAAAATTTTTTTAAAGAACTGGATTTCTTTTAAAAGTAGATAATGTTACAGAAAAAGTAATCTTTAAAGATCAACATGGGAATGGTGATTTGGCTATTATTGACAATAGCCAAAAAGTGGATACAACCTGAATGTTCATCAACTAATGAATGGGTAAACAAAATATGGTATATCCATAAAATGGAATATTAATACAAAAGAATAAAGTACTGATACATGCTAAAAATGATTGAACCTTGAAAACATGCTAAGTGAAAGAAGCCATATACAGAAGGTCACATATTGGATGATTCCATTTATAGAAATATTGAGAATAGGCAAATCCATAAAGTTAGCAAGTAGATTCATGGTTGCCGGGGGTGCAGGGGACAGGGGATTAGAGAGTGCTTATTAATGGGTACGGGATTTCTTTTTTGAGGTGATGAAAATGTTCTAAATTTAGATAGTGATGATTGCTGCACAACTCTGTGAATATGCTTAAAGCCATAGAATTGTATACTTTAAAAGGGTGAAATTTATGGTATATGAATTATGTCTTAATAAAGCTGTTATTTAAAAAATCAATCTGAGTATGGGGATTTTTCTCTAAGTATTTCATCTGAGATGAATTGTATGATGATGACAGCCAAATAAAGGTGCAATAAGGGAATGACTGATGATTTACTGAATAGAGAGTGGAGTTAGGGCACTTTAGGGGCATGAGTCATGGCTTGTGTTAACTTTGGCTTGGCTCTAATCTTTGTCATGTACTACTAGTCCTAACATACTATGTGGCATCCATTTTAAAAAATGAAAAAAAAGAAAGGCATCATGCTGAAAGGTAGTACTTTACTCCTCATTTCTTAATAGTCAATTATTTGACAAATTGGTCAAAGTGCCATCTTGGACAAGAATATTTTAAGGAAAATATCTTCATTCAGAAATAAATGTTAAAAAATAAATAGCTGCTGTTCTGGGTGTGGGGGATATACCAGTGAACAAAACAAAGTCCTTCCTTCATATAGGGGGGACAGACAACAAGGACAGGAAGTTACAAGGGCTGTGAAAATAAATAAAACTGGGCGAAGAGATCCGAGTCAGGGGGTGGGCAAATGCTCCTTGAGAGAGAGTGGGCAAGGGAACTTTCTCTGAGCAAGATGCATATTTTAGCTCTGATTTTTTAAAAATATTATTAAAATGTGTCTACATTCCTTTTTTCAACTTCCTTAGCACCTGATAATTTTGACCCTTTGTAGTCTAGGTTGCGGGTCTATGCGTTAACTGTTTTTCTAAAGGTCATCAGTGGTTTGCTATTTTTAAGGGTTCTGTTTGCATATTTTTCTATGTCTACACTCTAACAGAGCTGATTGCTTCTCTGGGAGACACCATAGTCTGTTTCTCTTGTTGCATCTCTGGCTGCTTTTATGGTTCCTTTTTTTTTTTTTTTTTTTTGCTTACCCTTTGTTATAAGGTGGTCCTCTGATTTTTTTTAATCATTCTTCCCTTTCCTCTTGAAAATTTCCTCCTAATAAACCCTTCTACTCTGATGGCTTCATTATTTTTCCTGGGGCATTATTTGGAAATCTGTATTTTGACCTCATACTTCTCTCTGTGCATCCAGGTCCTCTGTTTAGCTGCATGTTGGGCAACATTTCCTGCCCCTGAGGTATTTGAAGTTTCACGTTTCTAAAATTGGGACACCTCTCCCTCCACACCTGCTCCTTATGCAGTATTAGAGTTGGTCATTGAAATACTTTTCTCTTTAAATCCTCGTTTTTACTCTCTCCACTTGAGACCACACTCGTTGCTTTTTACCTGGACTGTTCTGTTTCCCTGTTACTTTTCTGACTTGTTCTAGTCTCTTAATTCCATCCTATACAGGAATGCCCTGGTCAGTATCCTAATCTCAGCTCTGATTTTGTCAGCACTTGCTTTCTCAGATCCCTTCAGTATTCATTATCTAAGTGTCTTTTCTCTGACGTGTGGAGGGCCTTATACAATGTTAAGAGCTTAAGCATGTTAAGTGAATAATAAGAGTGTGGAGAGATGGCAGTAGGTCCAAGATGGGGCCTAAGAACTTGCATTTCTGCCAATTTCATGATTGATGCTGGTACTGCAAATCTGGGGATCACACTCAGAACTTTTGCTCTAAGTCTTCCTCATACAGTGGTCAGGTGATCTTTCTGACATGCATCTGATATTCCTCTGAAACCTTTCAATCGGGTCGCTTCACCTTTAGGACAACCTGAACTCCTAAGATTGCATAACAAATCTTACTTCACATTCTACATCACCCTATTTTCCCCCCATACCCTGTTTCCCCTTTATTGAAGTATATCCTCTTTCCTTAACAAAGGTACCTCTCTGTACCTTTGCATATACTATTCCCACTGCCCATTCTCTATAGTCTGGCCCTTTGGGGATTTATATCAGTTAGGTTCCACATTAATTTTTATAGCCTTCCAGAAGCTCGTATCGGGACAATTAATTATTAAAACTCTACGCTTGGGGGCTGGCCCGGTGGTGCAAGCGGTTAAGTGCGCGCGCTCCACTGCGGCGGCCCGGGGTTCGCTGGTTCGGATCCTGGGCGCGCATTGACGCACTGCTTGGCAAACCATGTTGTGGCAGCGTCCCATATAAAGTGGAAGAAGATGGGCATGGATGTTAGCCCAGAGCCAGTCAGCAAAAAGAGGAGGATTGGCAGATGTTAGCTCAGGGCCGATCTTCCTCACAAAAAAAACAAAAAACAAAAAATAACCTCTATGCAGTTGGAAAAATGGTATAAAACAATTAGATGAGGTATTAAATAGGTTGAGAAATAACATTCTTTAACTTGAATGTGCCGTGTGGTGCCAGACTATCTCTACTATCCTTTCTTAAACAATTTTGAGACCTATTTCATATACTATATGATTCCTCATCTAAAGTGTACAATTCAGTGGTTCAAGTATGTTGACAGACTTGTGCAACCATCATCACAATCAATTTTAGAACACTGTCATCACCCCAAAAAGAAATCTTGTATTCATGAGCCATCATTCCCTATTACCCCTTCTCCTCAGGCCCAAGCAACACTAATCTGCTGTCTGTCTCTATGGATTTGTCTATTCTAGACATTTTGTATAAATGGAATCATACACTACATGGTCTTCTGTGACTGGCTTCTTTCACTTCGCATAATATTTTCAAGGTTCATCCATATAGTAGCATATATCAGTACTTCATTATTTTTTATTGACAAATAGTATTCCATTGTAGGTATATACTGCATTTTATTTATCTATTCATCAGTTGATGGACATTTAGGTTGTTTCCACTTTTTGGATATTATGAATAATGCTGCTCTGAACATTCATGTGCAAGCTTTCACGTAGACATATATTTTCATTTCTCTTAGGTGTATACCTAGGAGTGGAATTGCTGCATCATGTAGTCTCTATGTTTTGTATTTTGCAGAGCTGCCAAATGCTTTTCCAAAGCAGCTGCACCATTTTACATTCCCACTAGCATTATATGAAGATTTCAGTTTTTCCACATCTTCGCCAACCCTTGTTATTGTCACTCTTTTTAACTTGACACATCCTAATGGTTGTGAAATAGTATCTCATTTGGCTTTGATTTGCATTTCCATAATGATTAGTGATGTTAAGCATCTGTTCATGTGCTTATTGGCCATTATTCTTTGGAGAAATGTCGGTTGAAGTCCTTTGCCTATTTAATTTTTTTTAAAGACTTAAATTTTTTAGAGCAGTTTCAGGTTCACAGCAAAATTGAGAGGAAAATACAGAGATTTCCCATATGTGCCCTGCCTCCACACACGCATAGCCTCCCCCTTTATCAATGACTCCCACCAGGGTAGTCCATTTGTTACAATTGATGAATCTATATCGACACATCATAACCACCCAAAGTCCATAGTTTACCTGAGGGCTCACTCTTGTTGTTGTATGTTTTTTGGGTTTGGACAAATGTATGATGATATGTGTCTATCATTATAGTATCTATATATAGAGTATTTTCACGATCCTGAAAATCCTCTGTGCTCCCAGAGGATTCATCCCTCTCCCCATCCCAACCCCTGATCTTTTTACTCTCTCCATAGTTTTGCCTTTTCCAGAATGTCATATAGTTGGAATCATACAGTATGTAGCCTTTTCACATTCTTTGCCTATTTTTTTAATCAGAATGTTTGGGGGTTTTTTGTTAAGTTTTAGGAGTTATTTACATATTCTGGATATAAATCCTTTATCAGATACATGATTTGCAAATATTTTTTCACTTCTCTGGATTGCCTTTTCACTCTTTTGATAGTGATCTTTGATGTACAAGGTTTTAAATTTTGAGTTTGAAAAGTTTAAAAGTAGTCCAGTTTATCTACTTATTTATTTTTTTGCCTACGCTTTTGGTGTCATATCCAAGAAATTCTTGTTAAATCCAATGTCATGAAGCTTTCCTCCTGTGTTTTCTTCTAAGATTTTTATTGTTTTAGGCCTTTCATTTAGGTCTTTGATCCATTTTGAATTAATTTTTGTATATGGTGTAAGGTATGGGTTCAACTTCATTTATTTGCACATAGATATTCAGTTTTCCCATTTGTTGAAAAGACTGTCCTTTCCACTTTGAATGGTTTTGGTACCCTTGTTGAAAATCATTTGACCGTATATGTGAGAGTTTATTTCTGGGCTCTCTATTCTATTTCATTGGCCTATATGTCTGTCTTGATGCCATTACCACACTGTTTTGATTACTGTAGCTTTGAGGTAAGTTTTGAAATTAGGAAGTGCGAGATCTCCAACTTTGTTCTTTTTCAGTACTGTTTTGGCTATTGGGGGTCCCTTGAGATTTCATATGAATTTTAGGATGGGATTTTCTATTTCTGGAAAAAATGTCATTGAATTTAATAGGGATTGCATTGAATCTGTAGATTGCTTTGGTTAAGTGTTCACATCCTAGCAATAATAAGTCTTCCCATCCGTGAACACTAGATGTCTTCCCATTAATTTATGTCTTCTTTAGTTTCTTTCAGCAATATTTTGTAGTTTTAGTGTATAAACCTTTCATCTCTGTGGTTAAGTTTATTCCTAAGCATTTTATTCTTTTTGATGCTATTGTAAATGGAATTGTTTTTCTTAATTTCCTTTTACTATTGTTCATTTTTATCTTTGCCCATTTTTATATTGGGTTGTCTTTTTATTGTTGAGTTTTAAAAGTTCCTTATATATTTTATATACACATCTCTTATCAGATACGATTTGTAAATGTTTCCTATCATTCTATGGATTGTTCTACTTTCTTTACTAATATGAACTCTTTACATAAAGTATGAAAACACTGCTCCCAAAAGGTTACCTTTAAAAATGATAGGAAATGCTAAGATATTTTCAACGAATTCACTTTATTAGACTTCTTAAATATTTCTCTATTTTTAAAGTGTAGTAGTACATTTTATAGAATCATATTCAGCCCTGAAAAGTGTGTTCATAGACACTATATAATATCTGGGAAAATATATGCTATATTTAGGTGAAAGGAGTATAATATAAGCAACTATGTCATATAATTAAAATTGTATTTAAAAAAAAATCTCAAACCTATGTGTATGAAAAATGATTAGAAATACACCAAAATGTTTATAGTGGTCATATAGTAACTAGGATAATGAGTGTTTTGTTTTCTTCTTCTGTCTATGTTCTTTAGATTGTATTTAAGCATTTTTTACTATAATTTTTTTTAAAGAACATAGGAAATCTATGGCCCAAACTAAAAATGAAACTCATGGGAAAACATAACATGTAATGACACAGGATATCATTCATATGGATCAGTGCACCATCAACCTAGAAGTCAGAATAGCACTGTATTTTATCTTGCCTTAGTGCAGAACTAAAGAGCAAGTGCTACCACCATCCCCTCCATGGGTGCTGCACGTTAGTAAAATTAAACATCAAATCTCTGATATTCTCCTGCAAATCTTATGCATTCTTCTCCATTTCTACTGTCTTAAGTTGTATAACTGAACCAAGCCGGTGATTCTAGACATGTATACATTACCAATTAGTGTGAAATTCCTAAAAGAGCAGTTAGCCACTTAGAGTAAATATGAATGATGTAGTTTATTCTCCATTATTGAATATTGACGTAAGGAGATCATTTGCTTCATTATAAACCATTCCCTTGATAGTGGTGTATCCTATCAGTCTACATCACTTTGGAAAATAAAGTTCTATTTCTTATAAACATCAAAATTAAGTTAAAATAAAATCTTGGTCTGTTGGTGGAAATTATTTTCCTCAACAGGGCTTGGAGGAATAATGAGGAATGTGCTATCTGCTCTAATTTAAATAATAGCTTTGTTAACTTATTCATTTAGTTTGACCACATGAATCAATTTGGTAAAACAACCAGATAATTCACCTAAAAAATCAGTTATAGAAGTTGTCTGTGTTAATTCTGGATTGGCAGTTGTTTGGACAGTCATCAATTATTATTACAATTAGTTGAAGTGTAGTATTCAACTTATCGTAGTTATTTAGTATTCACTTATTGTAGATATGACTGTTGTGATGTAAAGATTCCTCCATAGTACTTTATTCTATTGTAGAAACTCAATAGTAATTAGTAATTTGCAAAAGGGCTATATGTAATACAAAAAAAGTCTTAGGGCCGGCCCCGTGGCTTAGTGGTAAAGTGAGCGTGCTCCACTACTGGCGACCTGGGTTCGGATCCCGGGCGCTCACCAACGCACCGCTTGTTGGGCCATGCTGAGGCCACGTCCCACATACAGCAACTAGAAGGATGTGCAACTATGACATACAATTATCTACTGGGGCTTTGGGGGGAAAAAAAAAGGAGGAGGATTAGCAATGGATGTTAGCTCAGAGCTGGTCTTCCTCAGCAAAAAGAGGAGGATTGGCATGGATGTTAGCTCAGGGCTGATCTTCCTCACAAAAAAATTCTTAGTATAATAATAGCTAAAAATAATTTCTCTGCTTTTTTAGGAGTTGGTAATGCTTCTTTTAGAATATAATGCTGATACTACTGATGTTAATGGGAGTGGACAGACAGCAAAAGAAGTCACTCATGACAAAGAAATCAGAAACATGCTTGGAGGTAAATATTACGGATCTTAACATAAACAGCATTTACTTTAATTATAGCCAAGGTCCAGAATGTAAGTACAAATAGCTTCTGAGATGCCAAAATAGATAACACTGGGCCTATGCTCTAAAGATAATGTAATTTGGGAGTCATTGATTAGACACAAAGTTATCTACGAGAGTTTCCTCACTTACAGCTTTTAAACTCTTACTTTATACAACATTATGGCAAGTTTTAAAAACTTGTTTATCCAATCCCCAACAAAATTAAAAGTAGAAAAGTAGAGACATGAGGGAGTATGGCTGATAGGTTGCAGAAGCATGATAATGAAGGAATGCAGAAGTGCAGGACAGAAACTATAAGAGGTATAGCTATTTAGAGTCATTTGATATTGGGGAAGATAGCTCTGGCTGGCTCCATTATCCTGAGGACTTCACTGTAGTACAACAACCCACAATAATTTCTTGATGGACCAGCTTCATTGCTATGAACTTCCAAGATTAAACTGCATTTAAGAAGACATATGAGTCTGCCATAAGTCAGACAGATTTCTCTAAAATAGTTTAAAACAAAAATATTTTGATGCTTACATTGAGAAGCCCTCATGTATTATTAGGATTATCCTCCAAATGGGCAGAGCTTTGCTGTAATTATTTTGTGGTAGTATTTCTACGGTAGAGAAGAGAAGATTTCTTAATTACTACTTTATGAATAAAAATATTAAATTAGAGTTGCAGTTTCACACACATCCTGTTTTTCTTTCCTTTGCAATTCAGAGAAGGGCAAGATAATTTTGTATTTAAAGCATGTTGATTTCTTGCTTTTTACTACTTTCCAATTGTCTTTGAGAATTAAAATATTCTCTTGTTCTCTAGTTACAAAATAATGTCTACTTGTCAGACATCTTTAGGTCAGTGACTTAACTTGCTCTTGCATTTAAAATGAACCCTCTCATTTTCAATGAACAAGGAAATCAACACATAACATCTTCTGTAAGGCTCTGTAGTATGTGATATTTGGGAGACTGAACATATTAGATGTGATCCCAGCCCTTTAATAAATTGTGATCTAATTGGGAGGATGAGGTACTGTCTTTGATCCTCTCGTATTATTTTAATGGTAAAAAGATGAGAACCCAGAACTGAGGTTCTCCTGACAGACTGGAATGTTAGGTTAGCCTGACAAGTTGATATTTAATGGGGCCAATTATCAAGACATGCTCTATGGCCTCCCCAAAACCCAAATGCACAAGGGACAAGGGCTTAGCTGACTTTGCGGGCCCTATGATTAGTCAGCTGATATGGTCCTGGCCTGGGAAATAGAAGTAGAAACTTAATTGAGTGATTCTGCTCTGATGAGATCACCTGGCCAGATATAATATCATTTGTAGATAGCATATTAAATGGGTCAGACTGGAGGGAGTACATCCAGCAACCCACCGAGACCATAGGTAGACCAGAAACCATATCATAGGGTAATGCACAAAGAGACAGGAAATGTTTCACCCTGGAAAGACAGACATTGGTAGACACAACAAAATCATACTCAAGTATCTGAGGAGTTCTTATATTGGAGGAGGAATAATCTTATTTGTGGCAGACCACGGCCAGTTCACGGCCCAGTTGATGGCGTGCCAGGGAGTTTATCTTTGGGTCCAGTGTATTACATTAATGGCTTGGGTTGACTTGAAAAGTGTAGCGAGTTTCCCATGATTGGAGATGTTCAGGGGAGGGTAGATTACTACTTACCAGGCACTAGAGAGGGATACCTTCTTCTTCTACATATCATTTGTCTTTTTATTTTGAGAAGTTTCCAACCTATGGGAAAGTTTCAAGAATAGTACAATGAACACTTCTATGTCCTTCACTTAGATCCACCAATCATTAGCATTTTACCACATCTGCTTTATCCTTTTATATATTATTTAATCTTATTTATTTACTTTTAATTTTTTTTGCTGAACTATTTGGGAATGATTTGTAGATATAGTGATACTTTAGCCCTAAATACTTCAGTACGTACTTCTTAAGAACAGGTTACTTTCTTACATAATCAGTATATAATGATCAATTTCAGGAAATTTAAGATTACTATAATAATATTATATAATATACAGCTTATATTCAAATTTTGCCAATTGTCCAACTAATGTTCTTTGTAGCATTCCCCCCCGCCCCAAGTCGAGGATCTAATACAGAATCCCACACTGCATTTAACTGCCACCTTGTTTTAAGTCTGCTTTTATCTGGACTAATTCTTTAACCTTTATCTTTCATGATCTTGACTTTTTTGAAGAGGAAGGCATTTGTAGAATTGTTTGTAGAATATTCCTTAATTTGGGTTTTTCTCTTTTCATATGATTAAGTTCACGTATGCATTTTTGGCAGAAATAATATGTAGGTGAGGTTGTATCCTTTACCAAGGTACATGATGCCATTTTGTTTTATTACTGGTGATGTTAACTCGGATCACTCAGTGGTCCACTGTAAAGGCACCTTCTCTTCTTTTAATAAATAATCTGTAGGGAGAAAAGTTGAGGCCATGCAAATATGCTGTTTACCAATAAATTTTTAATCAATGGTTTTAGCATTTATTGATAATTCTTGCCTAAATCACTTACTACTGTAGAGATTGCAAAATGGCGATTTTTCTATCATCAATGAAGTACATTTGCCAAGGTCTCACCTGCCTTTCAAGTATAGTACTATTTAACCTACTCTGCTTGTATATAAGTGTCTTATCAGGATGGAGTTAGATCTCTCTAATCCCTACTAACAATGGATTCTGATTGAAAAGAAAGATAAAGAGTAGTTTATAGCCACATTAAATTTAGAATTTATAGGACAAATGATTTTTTTGGATGGAGTATTTGCTTTAAACAAAAATTTCTTGAGGTGTAAAATATATGGAGAAAAGGATACATCATTAATGTACAGCTCGCTGTTTTGACAAATGGAACACATCCATGTAACAGCACTCACATCGGGGAACAGAACGTGACCAGCACTCTAGAAGCCTCACCTCACCAAACTGGAATATCTGCTTTTCATTGGCTGGATCAACATTCTTCTTTCAGTGTCCTGAATGAACACAGGACAGGAAATGTCCACGAACATATGCAGGATTTTCAACTCCAAATCCTTGTCTATTTTCCTTCATTTATGTGCCTGGTCAGACTAGAAAGAAACATGAGGGTGTGCCCTTTACCTCCCTTCCCTAAAGTCTAGAACCAACTTATTAAGCATTATTTGATTATTCAATAAATATTTACTGGCCAAATATGTACACTCCCAGACACTGTCATAAAAGCCTAGGATACACAGAAGTGTAAGCACAGATACCTGACTGCAAGAACAACTGAAGGGATAAATTACAGCTCAGGTAATACATGCAGTGGTAGAGGGATGTACAAGAGGGTTGGGGACATAACTGTTCTCAAAGAGCTCACAGCCCAGAAGCCATAGAACCAATGAGAGGAAAGACTGAAGAGCGTGAATCCCAGCAATAGAAGAAGGCATTGAGAGCCTATGCAGAGGCGTGGCTGCCTTTCTCTAGGGTAGAGAGGGAGTCTGGATGTGGAAATAAAAATGGGAGAATAGACATCCATTTATGATAAAAACTCTCAGTAAAATGGGAATAGAAGGAAAGTACCTCAACATAATAAAGGCCATATATGACAAACCCACAGCTAACATCATACTCAACGGGGAAAGACTGAAAGCCATTCCTCTGAGAACAGGAACGAGGCAGGGCTGCCCACTCTCACCACTCCTGTTCAACATAGTACTGGAGGTTTTGGCCAGAGCAATTAGGCAAGAAAAAGGAATAAAAGGAATCCAAATAGGTAACGAAGAAGTGAAACTCTCACTATTTGCAGATGACATGATTGTATATATAGAAAACCCTAAAGAATCTGTTGGAAAACTGTTAGAAACAATCAACAACTACAGCAAAGTTGCAGGGTACAAAATCAATCTACAAAAATCAGTTGCATTTCTATATGCTAATAATGAACTAACAGAAAGAGAGCTCAAAAAGATAATACCATTTACAATTGCATCAAAAAGAATAAAATACCTAGGAATAAATCTTACCAAGGAGGTGAAGGACCTATACAATGAGAACTACAAGACATTATTGAGGGAAATCCACAATGACATAAAGAAATGGAAAGATATCCCATGCACGTGGATTGGAAGAATAAACATAGTTAAAATGTCTATATTACCTAAAGCAATCTACAGATTCAATGCAATCCCAATCAGAATCCCAATGACATTCTTCACAGAAATAGAAAATACTAAAATTTATATGGGGCAACAAAAGACCCCGAATAGCTAAAGAAATCCTAAAGAAAAAGAACAAAGCAGGAGGCATCACAATTCCTGACTTCAAAACATACTACAAAGCAATAGTAATCAAAACAGCATGGTACTGGTACAAAAACAGACACACAGATCAATGGAACAGAATCGAAAGCCCAGAAATAAAACCACACATATACGGACAGCTAATTTTCGACAAAGGTGCTAAGAACATGCAATGGAGAAAGGAAAGTCTCTTCAATAAATGGTGTTGGGAAAACTGGACAGCCACATGCAAAAGAATGAAAGTGGACCACGTGCTATCGCCATTCACAAAAATTAACTCAAAATGGATCAAAGACCTGAAGGTGAGACCTGAAACTATAAAACTCATAGAAGAAAATATAGGCAACACACTATTTGACATTGGTTTTAAAGGAATCTTCTCGGATGACATGCCTACCCAGACTAGGGAAACTAAAGAAAAAATAAACAAGTGGGACTTTATCAGACTAAAGAGCTTTTATAAGACAAATGAAACCAGAATCAAGATGAACAAACAACCAACCAGCTGGGAGAGAATATTTGCAAAACATACATCTGACAAGGGGTTGATCTCCATAATATATAAAGAACTCACACAATTGAACAACAAAAAAACAAACAACCCGATCAAAAAATGGGCAGAGGAAATGAACAGACACTTCTCCAAGGAAGATATACAGATGGCCAATAGGCACATGAAAAGATGCTCAACATCACTAATCATCAGGGAAATGCAAATCAAAACAACACTAAGATACCACCTCATGCCCGTTAGAATGGCTATAATCACCAAGACAAAAAACAACAAATGTTGGAGAGGATGTGGAGAAACAGGAACCCTCATACACAGCTGGTGGGAATGCAAATTGGTGCAGCCTCTATGGAAAACGGTATGGAGATTCCTCAAAGAATTAAAAATAGAGATGCCCTATGATCCAGCCATCCCACTACTGGGAATCTATCCAACGCACCTGAAATCAACAATCCAAAGAGGCTTATGCACCCCTATGTTCATTGCAGCATTATTCACCATAGCCAAGAAGTGGAAGCAACCTAAGTGTCCCTCGACTGACGATTGGATTAAGAAAATGTGGTATATATATACAATGGAATACTACTCAGCCATAAAAAAAGACAAAATCGTCCCATTTGCAACAACATGGATGGGCCTGGAGCGTATTATGTTAAGCGAAATAAGCCAGAAAGAGAAAGACAAACACTGTATGATCTCACTCATATGTGGAATATAAACCAACACATGGACAGAGAAAACTGGACTGTGGTTACCCGGGCAGTGGGGGTGGGGGGTGGGCACAAGGGGTGAAGGGAGTCATATATGGGGTGATGGACAAACAAAAATGTACAACCCAAAATTTCACAATGTTAGAAACCATTAAAACATCAATAAAAAAAAATAAATAAAAATAAATAAATAAAGAACCCTAAAGCAATGTATTACTTAATATTACATTATATTTGATAAAATTGAGTGGTAGTTATATAAGTGTTCATTAAATTATTCTCTCTTCTTGTTTGTATACTTAGAATATTTCATAATAAAGAAGTTTCAAGAAATTAAAAGAAAAAAAATGGGAGAATAGAAGATGATGGTTTGTAGTAATGTTAGTCATTTCTCGAGACAGAGCTAAACCAGTTCCAGCTATTCCTGTATTCATGATATGCGTTCCCTGTAGTTGAAATGTGATAGCACGCACAGTGTCTCAAACAACAATTAGCACATAGTAATTACTAATTATTATTAAATTATTTCCAGGAAGACCTAAGAAACCTTGTATAGTTCCTATCTTGCAGCCTTTGGACAGGACATTGTACACATATTTTAAGTGGGATTACTAAGCTTTTCTACGAAATTGCTGCTTTTCTGTAAGCCAAAACAGAATTCAAATCTAGCAAAAATGAAACCTTATTACATATTCCAGTCTCTTAAACAAATCAGATTGCCAGTTGCTCTCTTTCCCTGCAAGTATGATTTGACAAGAACTGTAGAGTAGTGACAAGAGCATGGAGTCTGGAACCAGCCTACCCAAGTTCAAATCCCAGCTCCTCTACTTCCCAGCTGTGTGACTTTGGTTAAGTTCCTTAACCTCTTGGTGTCTCGGTTTCTTCATCTATAAAACCAAGATAATAGTAACACTTACTTCATAGAGTAGTTATGAGGATTTAATGAGTTAATACTTTTAAAGTGATTTGAATAGCACTTGGCACATAGTAAGTGCTATAGTATTTGTTAAAGAAATAAATTTTATATACTTATGTGGAAGTATATAAGTATATGTAAATTTAAATATATTTATATAGTTTTACATCTTCCTATCAATGCTATTTCTTATTATTATTTTTCACATTTTAAGGTTCTGGAAGGTATAAACCCCTCTCCTCACTTACCTACCTTTCCAAGGCAGATATGTAATAGTATTTCAGCATGCAAAAATAATGTATAATTATTTTTGATGGGTATTGTAGTAATGTAGTTAAAAACCTCTGAATTGAAAACATAAACTCATCTGAACCTGAAAAAAGTTAAACTCTAATTTGAAATGTAAGGCAATGAGAATAGCAATAAAGTCTAACTGCATTTGAATTACAATTCAAAATATTGTGACTTTTCTCACCATGATTACTTACTTTATTCTTTATACATTTTTGTAATGAATTTGCTAATAGGATCCTGACTAAAAGTAGAATAATATGTACTTCTTGCAGCTGTAGAAAGGACTCAACAAAGAAAGCTTGAAGAATTACTTTTAGTAGCAGAAGGAGAAGGCAAAACAGCAGAACTCATAACTCTGCTTAAAAAAAAAAAGCGTTGTTTCTTTACACTTCAGGAAAATTTTTACTTAATGTTAAGTTTATAATTCATCAAATTGTGGGACCAAAAGACTTGAGATCATAGTAATAGAACAAAAGTCTTTAAATATCTAAAAACACTTTGCATGGTAATAGTTTAAGCAGGATACATTTTAAGGGATGATGTTTTTCTTCGAGTTTCTGACTTACTCCCCCCCCCCCCCCCCACTGGAAACCTGATGGATAAGAATCTGATTTTTCAAGGCAAATACTTAATGTAAGGACAATTTTTTTTTTAGATTAAGCCAATTTAAAATTAAAACATATAGGATCCTATAAAGGAATAAGTTTCTCTAATTTTGATAAGCAATAATTTCTAAAAGGTATGCTATACTTGTAGCCAGCCTTGGTGGTCCGATGGTTAAGATTCTGCACTCTCTTTGCCATGGCCTGGGTTTGTTTCCTGATTTGGGAACCACACCAGCTGTCTGTCGGGTGTCATACTGTGGCAGCTGTGTGTTGCTAGGATGCTGAAAGCTATGCCATGGGTATTTCAGATACCAGCAGAGTCACCCATGGTAGACAGGTTTCAGTAGAGCCTCCGACTAAGACAGACTAGGAAGAAGGACCTGGCCACCCACTTCCAAAAAAATTAGCCATGAAAATCCCATGAATAGCAGCGGAGCATTGTCTGATATAGTGCCGGAAGGTAAGAAAAAAGACCAGGCAGGGTTCCACTTTGCTGTACACAGGGTTGCTAGGATTTGATGGCACTAATGACAAATATGAGTTTACATCTCAGTGTTATATAAAAATGAAAGTTTTAATGTTTCTTATGCCTACTACAAGATTACGTTCAGAGAGTTACCCATTCTAGCAGGTTTGGGAAATGCCAGCCTATTGCCTTACATCTGAATTAGTGCTAACTAATGATGACAATGGTAATCTATTGGTAGGCTTGGAGTAGGTCCTCCCCTGAAACACCTGTCAGAAATTCTGAAAATGCACAGGGATACTCCTTCATATGCCCTGAATAAACTGTGTATAAGGGCAATTGAAGAATGCGTAGTCTCAACGGGAAGGGCCTGTGGCCCGCTGTAATACTGATACCATATCATCACAAAGGCTTTGGATGATGCTCAGTAACAGCAGAAAACTGTTAGTAACAATGAAGAGTCTCAGAAAGAGGCCAGTTGAAACAAAAATCACATTAGGGTTTTTTGTTGTTGTTTTGTTTATTTATTTTGCCTTTTTTTAAGAGGCAACAGAGCTTAATAGTAAAGAGCTTGAGCCCTGGAGTCCAAAAATCTAGGTTCAAATCTCATGCTTTCCATTTATGAACTACGTGATTTGACTTTAGATGAGTTAATTAACCTCTCTGTGCATTTGTTTCATCTGTAAAATAGGAATTGCATGAGTCAGGGTTCTTCAGAGAAACAAAATCAATAGTCTATATTGGTTATATAATATTTCATATGGGACAGAGTGAGATTTTAAGGAATTGTCTCATGCACTTGTGGGGGCTGCCAAATCCAAATTACCCAGGGCAGCAGGCTGGAAACTCAGGCAGGGTTTCTATGTTGCAGTCTTGAAGAAAATTCCTTCTTCAGGAAACCTTAGTCTTTTAAGGCCTTCAATGACTGGTTGAGGCACACCCATACTGTGGAAGGTTATCTGTTATACTCAAAGTTTACTGATTTAAATGTTAATCACATCTAAAAATACCTTCACAGCAACATCTAGACTGGTATTTGACCAAAGAGCCAAGTTGACACATAAAATTAACCACCTCAGGGATAAAAAATAGTACTTGCCTCATTGGACTGTCATGTGGCTTGAGAGATAATGGCCATAGGTGTTTATCACAATGCTGAGCAGAGAGTAAACGCTCAGTACATGCTAATTATTACTGGGATGACCATTATTTTGCCCTGGACAGCCCTGGTTTATACCTGTTCTTCTTGCATAATAATAAATAGCACCCTTGTGTCCCTTAGTTATTACTTACAAATTCATCTTGCAAACCAGAGGATCCTTCAGCCCCAGGCTTCACTGCACCTTTATGTGAAAGTGGCTCTAAAGGAAAAAGGAAAGGGACATACTGGATGTTTCTGAAAAAAGGTCCAGGGCATCATCCTTTTCAGCTCTGGGTGCCCTCATCTGCTTGAGGAACTAGATCTCCAGCCACCCTCTGTCACAGTAACTCAGCCTCTGAATTATAAGTCAGTAAGAGGGGCCGGCCCGGTGGCTTAGCGGTTAAGTGCATGTGCTCCGCTGCTGGCGACCCGGGTTCAGATCCCGGGCGCGCACCGATGCACCGCTTCTCCGCCCATGCTGAGGCCGTGTCCCACATACAGCAACTAGAAGGATGTGCAGCTATGACATACAACTATCTGCTGGGGCTTTGGGGGAAAAAATAAATAAATAAAATCTTTAAAAAAAAAAATAAGTCAGTAAGAAAAGCCAAATTATGTTTATCTTATCTCTCTTTTGAGCATCAGTACATCATTCATTTTAGGAAAAAAAAAATGCCTTAAAGCTAAATTCAAAATGTTGGCACTTAATGTGTTAAACACTTATTATAGTGACTCCTTTCTCAGGTTCTAGAAAGCTTAAGTATTTTATACTCTAGTAACCTCAGAAACAGTTTAAATTAACCTAGGTTATTAAAGCAAAAAAAATCCCCAAACCCAGAAAACAACAACAGTACAAATGGCATCTTTCTATGCCCAAAGGATAGCAATTTCAAAATGTAAATTAAATAGTTTTTTGTTCTACTCCTTTTCCATCTCCCAGTCCCAAGCCAAGGGGCTCATCGTATAAACTTTCTGAACCTACAGTTCAATTCAGCATCCTACAGAATTCTCAAATCATCCAGCAAAGGCCATTCATAGCATCAACAGTATTGTTACTTTCCTTTCTAGGTAACTGGTGATTTTCATGATTATACTAATGTCAGAGTATTTTTAGCAACTCTGGTCCTGGATAATCTACAAATTGCTCTCTGAATAATCAAGTGCTGACCATTGCCTCTAATTAAGCAATGATGTGAGTCCAAAATTCCCTAATATGTCTGATCTAAAGTTAGAAATACAACTATTCTGTTCTTGTAAATGAGCATTAAGCAGAAGAGAGGCTCCTGAATAGCCCCTATATCTCTTCTGAATTATATAATTTTGGTTATATTATGAACACTTACAATTCACCATGAGCTTTGGTGTTGATAGAAATTCTTTCTATATGATTTGCTTTTCAACTCAAGAAACTGAAAATAATGCTATGTGACTATAAAATAATAAGCCTGATTTTTGCACATAGCTTCTCCAATTACTTTCATTGTTGTACTTTACAAATTGCATCTTGTCTTTTCATCTCAGATCAACTTTAAATTAAAAAAAAGAGAAATGAAGCCTGTCTTACGCAACAAAAAGCTCAATAAAATTTATATGAAGCTTAATACAACAAATACATTGACCAAAGCATCTTGGATTTTCAAGGGCATGTCAAAGCCAAATAGTAGCAGCTTCTGAAATTACAGCAAAACAAATTTTGCAGCCAACTGTTGTACCATATGTTCCTAATGGCTTTCGTTCTACATAAAGCCAATTCATCATTTGAACAAAACACAACATGGAGGCAGAAAAGCATGTCACTGAAGGCACATTTATCAGTTTCTTGCTACAGCAAGCTCTGAAGTCTGAAGGCAGCTGTATCCTGCCTGAAAATAACACACACATTGCCAGTGGCTTTTCCAGCATAGACTCTGACAGAACAGTGAAAAATCTGGATTACTTTCCCTGTGAACTTTCAGAGGTAGACCTACAGAGTGATTCTCACAGCTCCCAGGGATCTTCCCCCAAAGCTTCAAGAGATACCTTCAAAGGAAGAATTTGCATAATGACTATATGTGCATATGTGTCCTCTAATTAAAGTAATTTAACTTATTTCTTAACTAATCATATAGTTTTTCCTTGCAAAATATCAAGAACAAAATTTAAAACTCAAGAAGCCTTCCTCTGCCAGTCAGTGATCCTGCCTGGAATGTTAATTGGAATGTTTGGAAAATAAATATATCTTTGTGTTGGCATAAGACCAGCATGATAAGGTAGAATTGCTCCCCAAGGGTTTTATTTCAAAGTAAAACATAAATAACCTTTGGCAATATTTAAGACTACTGTTCCACTTCCCTGTACAGATAATCAATAGCTGACAACTGCAATCCAGCCCTAGTTGAAAATAAAAGTATATATTTTCCTCAAAAACTAAGTGCAGTAAGATTGAAGATTGTGATTGTCCAGAACTTTCAAGAAACTTAAATTCTGCCCAGCTTATACCAAAATTCTGCCTAAATGCTATTCTGGAACTTCACAGAATACATTCAAGTCAATCCCTTACAAATCCAATCACTGCACTCGAAATTTTTAAGTAGTGAGATGAGAGATTCAGGATAAACGCCACACTTAACTCCATAAACAAACAAAATGCAGAGTCTATTCTGTTCAGTGTGACAGAAAGCTCAAACTAGACTAATCCAAAAGGGAAATATATTGGCTCATCTAACTAACAGATCCAAGGATAAAAATGCTCATAGCTGCAGAGTGAAAAGACTCAAATGATGCCTTGACTCAAATTTCTGTCAGTTGTGCCCTCCAATGGCTGCCTTCATCTGGCCAGGATGACTGGCAGCAGCAGTGGGCCTATATCCTATCTATTCAAAGCCTGTGAGAAATAGAGCGTAACTCTTCCTAGCAACTATGACGTAAGTCTTTTTTTTTTTGTGAGGAGATCAGCCCTGTGCTAACATCTGTCAATCCTCCTCTTTTTTTGCTGAGGAAGATAGGCCCTGGGCTAACATCCATGCCCATCTTCCTCCACTTTATATGGGACGCCGCCACAGCATGGCTTGACAAGTGGTGACTCGGTGCGCAGGGGATCCAAACCGGCGAACCCCGGGCTGCCGCAGCAGAGCACGTGCACTTAACCGCTTGCACCACTGGGCCAGCCCCAATGATGTAAGTCTTATGATTCACTCTGATTGGATAAACTCAGTCTCTAAATAAGTAATTGTGGCAGGGGAGATGGGACTATATGGACTTGCAATATTGAAGTCAGATTTCCCACCTCTGAACCAATCTTTATGGCTGGGGGAAACTGAGGTTCTGGCCAGCCCTGTGTGATATGTCCCACTCCTGCATTTGGAGTGGAGCCCCGCCTGAACCACATGGTCAGCAATAAGAGAGGTGGCACCCAAAGGAAATGTGGGTTTTCTGAAAAAAAGGAGAAGGGGGGCTGGCCTGGTGGCACAGTGGTTGGGTTGACACACTCCACTTCAGAGGCCCAGGGTTCGCAGGTTCGGATCTCGGGCAGGAACCTATGCACCGCTTATCAAGCCATGCTGTGGCAGGCGTCCCACATGTAAAATGGAGGAAGTTGGGCACGGATGTTAGCCCAGGGCCAATCTTCAGCAAAAAGAGGAGGATTGGCAACAGATCTTAGCTCAGGGCTAATCTTCCTCACCAAAATAAAAGGGGGGGGGGGATGGATATGAGGGAACTAAACACAAAGTTTACTATATTCTATTATATTAAATTTCTAAAAACAATAAAGTGTATTCAACTATGTTTATGAGATTTAACTCACAACAGTTGAAAGAAAGGAGGTATTCCATTTAGATCCAGGTTAACCAGAATATTCATTCTATAAAGTATAAGACAATATTTGTTAAATGATTTAATTACCAACTGAACATAAAAAACAAAGATAATCAATACTCAATTATTAAAATGTTCAACACCAAAATGAAGGCAAAGTGAACAGATAAGTAAATAAATAGAAAGAAGAAAAGATAGGAAAGAAAAACAATACAAATTTCCAAGGGGGGAAGGACCCTGGTTAGGCAGTATTTTCCCAAGAAAGAGCAGTCTAGTTTCCACTAAAAATAGAAAAATTTTAGAAGTACCACATGGAAGTCTTTCTTCTTCCTTTCTATGACCAAATGAAAGAATTCCATTTCATGAGACCCACAATTACATATACTAGAGGGTCTTGCATATGATCTTGCAGATCCTTTATGACACACTGAGATTTATATGTCACATTGACTTAAGATATCCTTAAGAGTGATCTCACAGCCAAGATTTTAAAATTTCAATAACATAACACAAACATGTGTTTCGGTTACTTATACAAATATTTTTTCAACTGATATTCCATGTATCTACAAACCCATGATATAAAAATGCAACTTTACATTAGAAAACTAGTTTTCGCCACTTATTTCTGGAATATAAATACCTTGATTAGCTAAGGTAGATACACTAGGATTTTCCTGGAAATAAAATATGCATCTGTTGCTATCTTGAATGTGAAGAGAGTGTCATCTTGAATTCTAAGGCAGGAAAATATATAATTATTATGTACTCAGGTTTTCAGGTTTCCTGAAAATACAATGCACAAAAATGTCTCTAACATCTATATACACTATTTTGTTTGTTCTTCTCAACACAGAAGTGCTTTGAACCATACATATCATCACAAAGATATCACTAGTATCATCACCTCTATTAGGGTTTTCATTATTTATGATAAAATTGGTACACATAATCCAAATGGCAGATAATCTGAAAAATCATTTCATTTTTATTTCAAAACACAATTTGGTCTTTACCATCAATGCACATCTCTAATATTGTGGGATCAGCAGCACGGAATGTGAACTGCTGGGACTTACTGGAGGCCAGACAAAAAAAAGAGAAGAAAAGTGATTCTTTATTGCAATACTTAAAGAATGCTTCATTCATTTGTGTAACTATTTTTTCTTTTACAAATATTTTTATACCTATTACTTCATTTATCTTTTCAAGAACACTCCATACAATTAGCACAGGTATTATATCAACTGTAGTACCAGCAGAGCTCACGCCACAATCCATTTTTCCTCGACGGCTTCCAAAACACTGTTTCTCCATTAGACTGGAATAATCCCTTTCACCGAAGTCTTTCTGATTTCTTATTTCAGTCTAGCAAAACAACATCCTTCCCACAGTATATTTCTATCACTCTCAGCCCAGGTCAACAGAACTCATGAACAAAGTGCCAGCGCAGGTGCAATGGTGACAGGGCCTAGGCCACACATATAGGCAGATATGAGGAGGATAAGACACTGCTTTAAGGGCCTTACAGTCTTGTTGCTTTCAGGTTTCAATTTCCCCTCTGATAAAGTTTTCTTGGTGTTAAGAATTCTAGCTCAGTAGTTCCTAAACCTGGTTATCCATGAGAACCACGAGAGAAGTTTTTAAACTCCAGATCCCTGCATTCATTTGATTTTAGTCAGTATGAGGTGGGACCAAGTATACACATCATACACATATTTACACACAATATTTTAAAAACTTCCCAAATGATTCAGATCTTCTGCCAGGATGTGTCAGCCATTGTCACACTACTCTGGATTATAAACTGCCTGTGGTCACGGACTCTATTTGGCTCCAAGCAGAATATATCTACTGACTTTTGACAGGTAATTGATAATGTCCACAATCAGGAGAAAACCATGTTTTCTGACAATCTCAGGGTACATATGTCCATTATGGATATGCATACACGGATATGGCACATGTGTTCATGTGGGAAATCAGAACTATACCAGTAGTTCTGCGGATGGGCCCTGATAAAGAGGCAGGCAGATTCTCTGAATGCTCAGTGTGGGGGTCGATTCCCCTTTGGCTTCTGTTGTAAAAGTTGAGGTGAGATTTGATGCTCAGTGACTGTGGCCAACCAAGATCACCGATGCCTGAAGCAGGGCTCTAGCAGGAAGGAAGTGCACATATTTAGTGAACACTTACTATTTTCCAAAGGTAAAAAGATGGATAAGCCATAGTCTCTAACCTCAAATAATTTGCTCTCCAGAGGAGAGAGATTTGTAAACCAGAACACAGCTGTGGGAAGTACTACAGCAAAGGGGTTAAGAAGGGATACGTTTTCTTTTGCCTTTGCCATTCGGTGAATTTTAGTGAAAAATTGAGAGGGGCTACAAGGCCACAGCTATGTTTAATGAAATCAATTCCACAGCTGTGAGAAGAAAAAAAGGTGGGGAGACGTATGGATTGAGAGGAAGTATTGGGTTTGTTTAAAGATAGGGAGATAATAATTTGCCTTTCTTTACACCTGTATAAATGGGGAACATATGTTTATGCTACTTTGCACCAAAGTGCAACCATGATGCCCAGCACATAGTCACTGCACAATAAGTTTCTGTTAAAGGAAAGGAAGTATACCTTTGCCCAGAAAAAGAGTAAAATAAAATATGCCAAAAAGTAAAGAGTTGTTTTCTTTGGATGATATGATTAGAGTTACTTTTATTTTGTTATATAATTTTCTGTATTTTCTATGATGAGCATTCTGTATTTTCTATTATAGGAAAGAGAATGACAGCATGAGCATTTTTTTACTTCATGGAAATTCCATTTAATATAACCATCAACTATTCAACATCATTAATTTCTTAGTTTCTGCTGACTTTTGCTTTTCAAAGAAACAACTGAGCCCAGAAAATGGGAAGAAACTGTTTTGCAACGTCCAGTTTACATTTCTGAAGTCACAGCACTTCACTAGATAACACAACTTGCAAGTTAGCCACTCTTCATTATGATCAGAAAGAGCTTGGCTGGCACTGCCAGTTTACATCTACCTTGGCATGCCATGTTTAGAGCAAGCTCTAGAAAGGCACATTAATAAGGGACATGCCCATTGTAAGGCTTAGCATTTTGCTAATATAGCTTCCATTAAGTCTGAAATATAAATCTCACACATGGAGATGAGGATATACTCAAACAAAACTTTTTTTGGACAATGTAGTGTAGTTTGCCGTGAGATAACATCCCTATCAGAGCATCACACAGTGATACATGTAAACAGACTAATGGAGCCATGTTTCATTTAGGTTCTAAATGTTGCTGTTGCGCCTGACTGATACCAGGTTGATGAGGATGCAATCCAGTGAACAGGAGCAGCAAGGTGGTCTGAGAGTCGCCATTATGCCAGACACGTGTAAACGGCAATAGTAACTGTACTTATGGAACAACTTTTGTGCCTGGCTCATAGTAAGCACCAGTAATATCCTATTACATATTATTCCAGAAAAATGTAAGCTTTAAGAAATAGAGATTTTGGTCTGTTCCGCTTACTGCTATCTCCTTATGTAGATGGTATCCAATAAATATTTAGTGAATGAACAAATACTGGGGTAAGAATGAAGAGGCAAAATGCTTGGTCTGAGAGGTTTAGAGTAGTGATGACTAGCAGGGGATAGAAGCGTCAGGGCTTGCATATCAGAGAAAACGTAAGGAGTCTGTAGTTCAGAGCACTGTAGAGATCCGTGGCTACTAGCCAACCTGAAAGCCTTTTAAATTAGAGTCATTTGGACCCAATATCTAACTTCCAAATCTGCATTTTCTTCTCTTTTCTCACCCCCTTTCCTACCACTCCTCCATTCCTCACAAACACTTGGCTCTAAAGGACTTACATTGTTCCCTTAGAGCAGAACTTCCCAAATATTCTCGGTTCATGGTGCCCTTAGTGTTTCAGTGATTTTTTTCATGGTACTCATAGGCCAAAAGAAATACCTAACTACTCTGTTTATTAAATAGCTAAGTCTAAACAACTTCATAGTAGTCTTTTACATGGTATCCAGCTGATATCACTGTGTTTCCCTTAAAAATGTAAACGTCCCAAAATACCCCTATAAATTTGTTACAGTGCTCCAGGGCGCCTTGGTACACAGTTTGGGAACCAGGGCCTTAGCAATTAGCCTATATTCTCTTCAGGATAAATTGCAACTAAATTAGGAATGCCATTTACTTCAGCATCCTGGTTCCTTGCCACTTCCTCCTAGCTAATTTCCTTCTTTAGCTGGACAAAGACCCTGGTCCTAGCAGTAGTGACAACCACAAGCATGTGAAATGACAGTAAGCCTTATATTAACTAAAGCAAGAGAATACCAATACCTCCATATCTTTAAAACAGACAGACAGGCATATTTAAGCATTTGGCATAGATCAGGAAGAAAAACTAAAGTCTGGAAAGCACAGTAGTGATCTCATTCACCCAGGAGCTCCAGCAAGCAGCCAACACCATCTTGAGTAGCACAACCCTCCCTGCAAGCTTCCCCTGGGCCAGAGTCCATTCACCTGACAGCAGGTGCCTAACATGCTCTAAATCAGCATGGACAAAGCATGCTGGGACAATGGGATCTTTTTCTTTCCACCACATCCCAAGAGGGAGAGCTGTTCTATTTGAGGTGGTGTTTTGTTTTATTATAAATGTCAAGGCAAAGGTTTTAACCTTAGTAATTGGACAGGAAAATACAAAGTACAACTGAATTTAAAAATGTACCTTGCTGGGGCTGGCCTGGTGGTGTAGTAGTTAAGTTCCTGCGCTCTGCTTTGGCATCCCAGGGTTCACTGGTTCAGATCCTGGGCGTGGACCCGCTCACCACTCATCAAACCATGTTGAGGTGGCGTCCCACATAGAAGAACCAGAGGGACCTACAACTAGGATATACAACTATGTACTGGGGCTTTGGGGAGAAAAAAGAAAAAGAGGAAGATTGGCAACAAATGTTAGCTCAGAGCCAATCTTCCTCAAAAAAAAAAAATCAGGAGACAGAAAAGAACTACCTATCATCTTAAAAAAAAAAAATGTACCTTGCTGATAGAACTACTCTTACCAGTTATTGAAAGGAAAGGAAAAAAGATGAGAAAAAGAAGAAAAGAAAACCCTACAGAGAAAAAGATGAGCAATAAAAGTGATTTTTAAAAAAAATACTAAAGGATCTCTTCTCTCAAAGAAAGAGAATGCAGTTGAGCAAAAATCAAAACAAAACCACCACCACCACAAAAATGCAATTGCTTCCAACTGCTCTTTGGCTGCTTGGTGACCACCATGGGGTTGTTCATATGCCTCCCCCATGACTGGTAAGCAGCTGTCCAGTTTGACATTGCCCTGTGGAACACTTAGAATCCTACTTCCTCTAGAGAGCTTTATTCTGAAAACTGACATTACACACATAAGTGCTGCACAGGAGAGTGGGGCTGACCCACAGCAGGTAATACTCATAGAAGAAGAATTATGGTCTGACCTCAGGGAAGCAGAATGGGGAACCACTGTGAGGCCTTCATGGAGATGGGGATTTGTCTGAAAGGTGGAAGTGGCCCAGGAGTGGGGATGGAGGATGTCAGAGAGGAAAGGGCTTGGAAACATTTACTGCTGTGGCTATCCCACAAAACAAAAGTCCAGGACCATACGGCTCCTCCAGTGAATTCTACCAAACATTCAAAGAAGATTTAATACCTATCCTTCTCAAACTCTTCCAGAAAATTTAAGAGGAGAGATCGCTTCCTAACTCATTTTATGAGGCCTCATTTTACATTACTCTGATACCAAAACCAGATAAGGACAACATAAAAAAAGAAAATTACACTCCAATATCACTGATGAACATAGATGCAAAAATTCTCAACAAAATATGAGCATATCAAATACTATAATACATTAAAAGGGTCATACATGATCATCAAGTGGGATTTATTCCAGGAATGCAAGGATGGCTCAACATCCACAAATTAACGTGATACACAGTCTTAACAAAATGAAGAAGAATAATCATATGATCCTCTCAATAGATGCAAAGAAAGCACTTGACAAGATTCAACATTCATTTATGATAAAAACTCTTAATAAAATGGGTATAGAAGGAAAGTACCTTAACATAATAAAGGCCATATAACACAAACCCACAGCTCTCATACTCAGTGGTGAAAAACTGAAAGCTATTCCTCTAAGAACAGGAACAAGACAAGGATGCCCATTCTCACCACTCTTATTCAACATAGTATTGGAAGACCGAGCCAGAGCAGTTAGACAAGACAAAGAAATAAAAAGCCATCCAAGGGGCCGGCCCAGTGGCGTAGTGGTTAAGTTCACGTGCTCAGCTTCGGTGGCCTGGGTTTCGCAGGTTCAGATCCCGAGCGCAGACCTACACACCACTTATCAAGCCATGCTGTAGCAGGCATGCCACATATAAAGTAGAGGAAGATGGACACAGATGTTAGCCCAGGGCCAATCTTCCTCAGCAAAAAGAGGATTGGAAAGAGATGTTAGCTCAGGGGTAATCTTCCTCACCAAAACAAAAAAAGGATCCAAATTGGAAAGGAAGAAGTAAAACTGTCACTATTTGGGGATGACATGATTTTATATATAGAAAAGTCTAAAGAATCCACCAATAAACTATTAGAAGTAATAAATACAGTAAATTTGCAGGGTACAAAATCAACATACAAAAATCAGTTGCTTTTCTATACAGTAACAATGAACTAGCAGAAAGAGAAATCAAGAATACAATCCTATATACAATTGTAACAAAAAGAGTAAAATATCTAGTAATGAATTTAACCAAGGAGATGAAAGACCTGTACACTGAAAAGTATAACACATTGTTGAAAGAAATTGAAGAAGATACAAAAAAATGGAAACGAATTCCATGCTCATAGATTGGAAGAATTAACATAGTTAAAATATCCATATTACCTAAAGTGATGTACAGCTTCAATGCACTCTCTATCAAAATCTGAAAGGGTTTTGACATTTTTCATGAAATAGAACAAAGAAACCAAAAAATTTATGTGGAACAATAAAAGACCCTAAATAGCCAAAGCAATCCTGATAAAAAAGAACAAAGCTGGAAGTATCACACTCCCTGATTTCAAAGTATACTACAAAGCTATAGTAATCAAAATAGCATGGTACTGGCAGAAAAACAGACACACAGATCAATGGAACAGAATTGAGAGCCCAGAAATAGACCCACGCATCTATGGACAGCTAATTTTCAACAAGGAGCCAAGAACACACAATGGGGAAAGGAAAGTCTCTTCAATAAATAGTGTCAGGAAAACTGGACAGCCATATGCAAAAGAATGAAAGTATTACACCATAAAAACTATTAACTCAAATGGATTAAAGACTTGAATCTAAGACCTGAAACAATAAAACTCCTAGAAGAAAACATAGGCAGTATGCTCTTTGACATCAATCTTAGCAGCCTCTTTTCAAATGCCATGTCTACTCAGGCAAGGGAAACAAAAGAAAAAATAAACAAATGGGACTGCATCAAACTAAAAACCTTCTGCACAGCAAAGAAAACCATCAACAAAATGAAAAGACAACCTACAAATTGGGAGAAGATATTAGCAAATCATATATCTGATAAGGGGTTAATATCCAAAATATATAAAGAAATCATAAAACTCAACAACAAAAAAAACAACCCAATTAAAAATGGGAAGAGGATCTGAACAGATATTTTCCAAAGAAGACATACAGATGGCCAAGAGGCATATGAAAAGATGTTTCACATCACTAATTATTAGGGAAATGCAAATCAAAACCAGTGAGATACCACCTCACACCCGTCAGAATGGCTATTACTAAAAAGACAAGAAATAAGTGTTGGAGAAAGATGTGGGGAAAAGGGAACCTTCAGACACTGCTGGTGGGAATGCAAACTAGTGCAGCCACTATGGAAAACAGTATGGAGATTCCTCAAAAAATTAAGAATAGAACTACCATATGATCCAGCTGTTCCACTTCTTGGTATTTATCTAAAGAACACAAAAACACTAATTCAAAAAGATATATGCACCTCTATGTTCATCACAATATTATTTAGAATACCCAAGACTTGGAAACAACCCAAGTGCCCATCAATGGATGAATGGAAAAAGAAGATGTGGTATATATAGACAATGGAATACTACTCAGCCATAAAAAAAATGAAATCTTGTCATTTGTGACAACATGGATGGGCCTTGAAGGTATTATGCTAAGTGAAATAAGTCAGAGGGAGAAAGACAAATACCATATGATTTCACTCATATATGGAAGAGAAAACAATAACAAAAACAAACAAACACATGGATACAGAGAACGGATTGGTGGTTACCAGAGGGGAAGGGGGTCAAGGGAGGGTAAAAACGGGTAAAGGAAGACTTTTGTACAGTCACAGATGGAAACTAGACTTGTGGTAGTGAACACAATGTAATCTATACAAGTCAAAATATAATGATGTACACCTGAAATTTATATAATGTCATAAACCAATGTTACTTCAATAAAAAAAGCGAGGGATTAATTTTACCTTAGAATGGAGTCAAAACTGCTCTTGAATGATTGAATGAAGTAAAGGAAGTGAATGTGGTTAAATAAATTTTAAAGCTCTCATCAAGAAGCGATAATACCCAGATCTAGCCGAGGAAATGAATAATGCTTTCCTTACTCTCTGAGCTGCTTTTCACCTCAAGTTTCTTGTTTTTAAAAAAAACCTAAGTTAATTTAGAAAAAACAGTGTAGTTGTGTAGAAGCATATTCCCTAGAAATTGTTAAACTTTTCCCTGACAACTTTAGTTAAAAGCTCTCTCCAAAGAGGGTACTGGCCAAGATAAAAGCAAACTAATTTTACCTCAGGGGAAAGGGGAGATAACTTCTAAAATCCCTAAGCCAATTTGACCCACAAGTGTGAGGTTAAGACAGACACCATTTTCTGCGCGTACCATCTGCATAGCAATGCATTCCTTACTGGCACGAAGGCTTTTTCTTCCTTAAGCACTCAGATAGAGAGATAGGTAGCCTCAGTCGTAATGGCTTCCCTGCAGCTCATTCCAAGTAAAGACCAGCAGTGAGATTAACGCTATTCAGAGGAGCGTGTAACAGGCTGCCCTGGACCTGTGCCCAAATTGCACAACTTCTGAGAATCACATGGTGCAAACACAAGTCCAGTTTTACAATGTGACCCCAATTATCCTACCAGAGATGGTTCTATTCATCAGACTGTTACAGGACAACAGAATAGCCAAAGTGCATCCCTATACAGGTATGCATTATTTCACGAAGTAGATATGAAAAACAGCAGAGAAATTATTTCATAAACTGGATCATTTAAAATCCTTCACAAAGATAGAAATCCTTTTGTTATAATAAAAACTATATCTTGTATTTTATTTATTGTGCAAGTTTAGGCTCATACAGTGGTCAACTGTCAATTACTAGAAAAGAGCAGGAGTAGTACAAAAATAGTCCAAAGCGGTGTCTAATGCTCTGTTATGTATCCACCCCCATGCAAAAAGTGCAGTTGTCTCTGAAGTTCACAAACTTCAAATAAATTATGTACAGAAGTCATATGTCAGATTTATATCAACTTATTTCACATAATAAATATTTTAGGAGTTGCCATGGCATGTTTCCTTAATGTCAGATTTACCTTGGATTATCAATACAATCTATTGACCTGGTCTTATTCTAGCAAAAAATAATCACCACCCATAGATAAACATACTAACTAAAAAAATAAAAGACCGTCTCTTTTTATGAAAGTAGGCTACTATCTTACACCATACACAAAAATTAACTCAAAATAGATCGAAGACTTGAATATAAGACCTGAAACCATAAAACTTCTAGAAGAAAACATAGGCAGTATGCTCTTTGACATTGGTCTTAGAAGCAGATTTTCAAATACCATGTCTGACCAGGCAAGAGAAACAAAAGAAAAAATAAACAATTGGGACTCCATCAAACTAAAAAACTCCTGCACAGCAAAGGAAACCATCAACAAAATTAAAAGACAACATAATAATTGGTAGAAGATAATTGCAAACATCTATCTGATAAGGGGTTAATATCCAAAATATATAAAGAACTCATACATCTCAACAACAAAGAAACAATCTGATTAAAAAATGGACAAAATATCCGAACAGACATTTTTCCAAAGACAGATGGCCAACAGGCCTCAAAAAGATGTTCAACATCACTAATTATTATGGAAATGCAAATCAAAACTACAGTGAGATATCACCTCAAGCCCATAAGGATGGCTATAATTAATAAGACAAGAAATAAGTGTTGGAGAGGATGTGGAGAAAAGGGAACCCTCGTACACTGCTGGTGGCAATGTAAACTGATGCAGCCACTATGGAAAACAGTATAGAGATTCCTCAGAAAATTAAGAATAAAACTACCATATGATCCATCTATTCCACTGCTGGGTATTTATCCAAAGAACATGAAAACATGAATGCATAAAGATATATCTACCCCTATGTTTATCGCAGCATTATTCACAATAGCCAAGACTTGGAAACAACCTAAGTGCCCATCAATGGATGAATGGATAAAGAAGATGTGGTATATATACACAATGGAATACTACTCAGTTATAAAAAAAAAAAAAGATGAAATCTTGCCATTTGTGACAACATGGATGGACCTCAAGGGTATTATGCTAAGTGAAATAAGTCATATGGAGAAAGTCAAATACTGTATGATCTCATTCATAAGTAGAAGATAAAAACAACAACAAACAAAGATCTACAAAGATCTCTGTATCTATACATAGATACAGAGATTAGATTGGTGGTTACTAGAGGGGAAAGGGGGAAGGAGGAGGGTAAAAGGAGCATATGTGTATGGTGATGGATGGTAACTAGTCTTTGGGTGGCAAACATGATGTAGTCTACACAGAAATCGAAATATAATGATGTACACCTGAAATTTATATAATCTTATAAACTAATGTTACCTCAATAAAAAAAAATGAATAAATAAATAAAAGACCCTGTTTTCTCAAAGTGATGTATTTCAAATAAAACTTCAGTCATTATGCTGAAATATTACTTATCAGTCCTTTATATATTTATATTGTTTGGATCAAATGTGTGCTACTGATAATTGTAATGACAACTCGATGCAGTAGAATTTGATTTTAAAACATAGAACTTTATGGTCATGAGAAATAGTTTAAAGTATTAACTCATATGCTTATTTTAGATGTAGAGAAACAAAATAGGGTGATCCATAAATGTGTTAAAGAACCAAACACATGAAATTAGAAATTAATTCAGTGGGAAAAGTGGAATGAAAATATGACACCAAGAAGAAAGAAGACGAATGTAAAATTTCTAAATGTTAAAGAACCTGTTCATGATTTAAAATGAAAATAATAGGCCTCAAATTACTGTGTATTTAGATTCCAGATGACATACTTAAGAGAATAATTATAACATTTTATTTCAGAATGTCAATATTTATAATTTATTGGGAATTACATCCTTTACAGATATTGCAACTTATGATGAAATGCTTTGCATGTCAATTTACAAGTGCATGAGGGGAGTATACTATTGTTTAAAAAAAAATTCTTCTAGTTTGAAGACAGCTGGCCTAGAGGATCTCTATGTCAACTCTCTATGCCATGTCCACTCAGACTCCAGCTCCTAGGAACTACCACGTCAGAGAAATATTCTTTAACCAACAGAAAACAACTTTCTCCCTTATTACAATGACATTTTCCAAAGTCAGTGCTAGTCCGATTAGAGACTCTTTGGAAAAAGTGCTCCATCTTCAAAATCTGAAACATACTGCAAAGGGAACTCTGCTTGCCACAAAGATGGAGTAACAGGAGCCAGATTTACCATCCCATGTGAAACAAATAAAATATTTTTGTGTGTGTGAGGAAGATCAGCCCTGAGCTAACATCCATGCCAATCCTCCTCGTTTTGCTGAGGAAGACTGGCCCTGGTCTAACATCCATGCCCATCTTCCTCTACTTTATACGGGATGCCGCCACAGCATGGCCTGACAAGCGGTGCATTGGTGTGCGCCCAGGATCCAAACCTGGTCTGCCAGCAGCAGAGCACGCGCACTTAACTGGTACGCCACAGGGCCGGCCCCATGATTTTTTCTTTTTGAAAGAAAATTGTATAAATAAAGGCAATAATGTATTGTGGGGTTTATAAAAGATGTAAAAGTAAAATGTATGATGATGACAGTATAAAGGCTGAGGGTAGAGAAATGGATGTTCATTATTGAAGGTTCTTATACTGTGCTTAAAGTGATATAATATCACTATAATAAGTTAAATACATATACTATATGAAAACTATTAGAGTTACAGCTAATAAGCCATCAAAGAAGATAAACTAGAATCATAAAAAATGATATAAAAGAAGGCAGAAAAAGAGAGGAAAGTCAACAAAAAATCAAATGGGGCAAATAGAAAACAAACAACAAGATGATAGATTTAAAGCTAACCATATCAATAATTACATTAAATGTAAATGGCCTAAATATGCCAATTAAAAGACAGAGTACCAGATTAAATGAAAAAGCAAATCTCAACTATATGCTGCCCTCAAGAAATGCACTTCAAATACAAAGATACAAGTAGGTTAAAAGTAAAAGAGTAGAAAAATATATACCTAATACTAATCAAAAGATAGCTGGAGGGGCTATAAGATAAATTTCAGAGTATGAAATATATTACTGGGGATATAGGAAGTCATTTCATAATGATAAAATGGTCAACTCATCAAGAGAATATAATAATCCTAAACTTCTATGCACACCATAATAGATCTTCCAAATGTATAAAGCAAAAACTGATAGAACTACAAGGAGAAATAAACAAATCCACAATTATAATCAAGGATCTCAATACCCCTTGCTTAGTAATTAATAGAACAAGTAGACAGAAAATCAGTAGAGATAAATGAGATTTGAAAAAGAGCATTAACCAACTTGACCTAATTGACATTTATAGGACACTACACCCAATAACAGCAAAATACACATTCTTTCCAAGTGCAGACAGAACATTTGCCAAGATAGTACATATTCTGGGCTACAAATAAGCCTCAATAAATTTTTAAAGGACTCAAATAATATCAAAATGTGTTTTCTGCCCACAATAGAGTTAATTTTGTAATCAATAACATAAAGATATCTGGAAAATCTCCAAATATTTGTATGTTTCTAACACACTAACATAGTTCAAAATAACCTAAGGTCAAAGAAGAAATCAAAAGGAAAATTGTAAAGTATTTTGAATTGAATGAAAATCAAAATACACATATCAAAATTTGCGGGATGCCACTAAATTAGCAGTACTTGGGGGAAAATATTGTATGTATTCAGATATGTTAACTTTGGTAAATCCTAGAATAAAGGAACTGTCAAATTTATTTTGTCACAGAATCCTCTGGTTTTGATGAAGCTATTAAATCTTGCAGAACACAACTCAGGACCCAAAAGTACATGTCATTCACTTGGCACTCAGTGATATGCCAGTCAGTGTTTTTCATTCAGACATGTCTTATCTCCTCTGTTAAATTAGAATCTCTTCAAGGGGAGAGGACATAACATACGTTGACATCTTTCAAACAGTGCAGCACAGTACACAATGCAGATGTTCCTTTACATTCAGAAGTTTTCATTGGTTTTATACTAAGACTTCATTTTGCCTCTCTTTATTGATTTTCCCTCCAAACATTAAATCCATTCCCATACTTTAAACTATAATCTCATCCAAATCTGCTGCTTTCGCCCTGACCTTTTCCTCAAATACTAGGCCTCTATTTCTAACTGCACATCATTTTGAGGAAAACTTATTGTTAATAAGAGAAACATGCCCCAAACCACCACAATCAATTTTCCTGTCTTTAGGAACAGAACTATAAATCAGTGGATATTTCATCAATGACTGAGATAAGGGTGGTAGAAATGGGAATAGAGAAAGGTGGCCAGATTTGATGGATATTTAGGAGAAAGAAAGTATAGGAACTGCTAACTGCCTGGATGAGGGGAAGGAAGAAGCTGGGCCCACGCCCCGATTTCTGGCTTAAGCAAATGGATAGAAAGTGGTATAGTATATGGAGTGAAAAAGCCTCTCTGTACTTCACACATGTTAAGTCTCGACTGATTTCATTTGCTATTTTTTATTATTATTATTATTCCTCTCTAGTGAACTAGATGATGCAGGTTTCCCAAAACCTGACTTTCATGCCACCTGTCCTTTTGTCCATTCAGTTGCCTGCACTTAAATTGCATTCCTCATCATCTATTCTTCAAGGCCCACCTCAGAATCCCCCAAACAGCTTTTCTTATTCCCCACAGTTTGATGTAAGATGTTCCACTTTTGAACTCCCATAAAACCATAACTTTAATGTCACACTTATTCTACTGGGAGTACATCAAGGAGATAAAACCCACTGGCACAGTGCATGCACACAGCTGTTCTGAGCAAGTTTGCCATAGGAGGCTGCCGACACGCTGGAAGAACAGGGATCCCCACAGCAGCCACCAAACACCCCTCTCAGTATCCATCTCCCATAATCTCTGGAGAAAAGCAGCTGAAAACAAATATAGCCTCATGAATTGGGTAATATCAAACCTCAAGTATAGAGATGGACACACAACCACAAACTGTTAAACATTTGAAGAAAACAAACACCAGGAAAGAGAGGCAGTAGATACAACAAATAGTAGAAGTAACACTCTAGCAAATAGGTATTAGAGCAAAGAGGAAATTTTTTAAGGGGTTTGAGTGGAAATAGACTACAGTGTTTAAAAAAATGATTTTGAAAATGTTTTTTAAAATGATTTTTGAAATGAAAATCACAATATTTGGTCTAAATAGGAAAAAGGTTAGGGTTGAAGAATAAATTAGTAATCTGGAAGACAAAGTCAAAGAATTATCCTACAAGGCAACTCCCTCCCACCGAAAGAAAAAAAGAGAGAGATTTAAAAATGTGAAAGAAAAGTTAAGACAAACAAAAGTTTTAACATATGTCTAATATGAATTTTGAAAGAAAAAAGAAAAGTAACAGAAAAGACAAAAGAAATAATAGAAAAAAAATATGCAGAGTTGAAGGCACATATCCTCAGTCAAGAGGGCTTATGAGGTTCCAAGCAGGATGAAGGGAACAATGGACCACATCTGGATAAGAAGCTCCTTGGAGCCAGGTCCTCTGTCTTAAACACTTGAATATTTCTTATGTGGCTACAAGAAATGTTGCTTTTAAAGGATACTCACTACTTAAACTATGGCAGGGAAGGAGAGCCCAGAAATGAATAACTGATTCTGTCTTTGAGAAACGGTCTTACTGGCTACTGAATCCAAGCTTTTCGTCTTCATCAATCTCAGCGAAGTTTCTGCTGCAAAATTGCTCTTTGAGATCACAACACACTAATGTGTATCTACTGTATCCTTAAGTTCACATTCATTCTCATTCTCTCTCTCTCCTTCTCTCTCTCTCTTCTCCCTCCCCCACACTCCTTATTCCCTCCTACTTTCATTTCCACGCAAAACCATGGGAACCTGGTCTTGGCATATGTTTATCTTATGGAGAAATCGCATAAAAGACCTCCTTGAAGGGAAACCTCACCAAAATGGGCATAATCTGCAATCATGTGTAAGTCACAGGGGTTATTTCATTAGCGTAATGTCTCATAGAAAGAGGTGGCTAAAACACTGTTTGTTGCATTCTACATGAACAGCACGAATAACCTACGTCAGGTTTTAGAAATACTCTCTCTCTGCTTTAGTCCAACCTCAGACTGACAGGTTTTACCATGCCCCTCTGCACTCCTGCTGCTAGTTATCACTTCACACCCCATTCACGCACTGTATAGTGGTACTTAATGTTCACTCTTCAAAGAGTGAATAACAGTAGGAAAAAAATACCAGTATTTGAAGTTCTATATTATGGCAAAAAATTTAATCTGATGGAAGAACTATCAATTTTCAGGCATCTCATCTGGACTCATGCCCATAGGCATAGTCAGAGGAGAGAAGAACAAGACTGTTAGTCTTTCCCCAACTCCCTCCAGAGCTGCTGACACTCAAACCACCCACATGTCCCAACAGTGACTTGCACTCTGTTTGGGGAGGGAAGGCTGAAGGCACACGTTTTGTAAATATGAGAAATCAGAGGGAACTGACAAAAGTATTGGAAGATATAAAATTCAGGGATTTTAAGTAATAAAGGCCTAATATTAATCACCATGTATTATATTAGTCATCAGAAGTAGAATAAATTCAAACAGAACATTTAAATACCCCCACTTCATTCTTCTAAAGGCAGAAGAGTCTTCGAAGGGCAGATATTTGCAAGGTGGCTTCCCCATTGTTCCTTCAATTATCCAACTGATTAATCCAGGATACACTTGGTCTTTGATCTTTATTACCACTTTTTGTAATGGCCTCTGCTGGGAACCCATCCTTTCTATATTTAAAACTTGGACAACTTGGTCTGAGGTGGTATTATGGGACATCAGAAAAAGAAAAGGACAAGATGGTGACAATAAGCGATTCCTCCCCCTCCTTTACGGAGGGATGTGAGTCATCGTGTGACAAAAATAGAACCAGCAGAGACTGAAGAAGATACTGTAATACTGGGGCTCCTTTGTAAAAGTCAATTTCTCCAAGCCAGGCTTCAAACTAAAGGACCACAATAATGAAATCTACTATCTAATGTGAAAAATTACAAATTTTTCACCAAATTAGAAGATAATAAAGCCTGAGTGCACTCTTGTGGAGAAATCTCCCAGGACTAAATCCAAGCGCCCTGCCCACTACCACGACCTCAGCTATCCCCACCCTCTCTGGACACAGGCTGGATCCTCGAGAGAGAAGAGGCAATGACCAAAAGGCCTTCAGGGTGAGAAGCCTGTTTGGGAAGGGACAGCTCTGTATGGGGAGTGCTGCCATCCTCTTCTCTGCCCCTTTCCCCATCAATGACAAGAAAAAGCAGGAAGTGGAATTTGGAAAAACAACTAAAGTACCACTGATTCAAACACAAGTAATATTCAAAAGCAAACACACATACAAAGGAAAAAGAGAGAAAAGGAGAGTGTCAGCTGTGGGGAAATAACCAAGAGCTAGCCAGGTTTTGAAGTCCAGTAAAGCCATGGTGCTAATGAGCTCAACGTTCCCTTTGAAGTTATAAGTAAGTAAACAAGGGAAGGAGAGGGCAAGAACGTGGTGGGCATCGTAAATGTTAAAGTTTAGTTAAGAATAACATTAAACTCTACTTCATGTTTAAAAGCTACCTTTACAAGATTACTTACTATATGTAATTATTGCTACACTTAAGTGCATTAATGAAGAACTTTACAGTCATTAAAAGGTACAAAAAACGTGTTTTATCTGAAGCCCAAATCAGAATAACATGTTTCACAGTTTAAATCCTGAATGGGGCACACACATCTGTTTGTAAAATAAATCGGCAAATCTAAAATTTTAAAGAGATATCCAACACCACAGCTTGAAAAAGGTGTCCATTAAAATGATCAAGCTCCAATGTGATTAGAGTTCACTAGTCACCATCTTCCCACTTTTCCTTCCAAATAAGAAGTAGAATTCTTGCTGTTTTTCAGTGGAACACCATCTTTCATTCATTGGAAAATTTACTAAGCATTTCTATGATGGAAAAAGGATCCACATATGTGCATCATCATTTTATCTTTAGAATGCTTTCAAGATCACTGGCATCCTCCCAGATCTCCAGGTGCCAAGTGAGCCCTTGAGGCTGACAAAGGTTAAGTTACTTCTTAAGGTCTCCCATTTTTGGTGGAGACTTTGTTATTTGGGTTCCCTAGCTAGAGTTCCATCCACTAAACACATTTTCCAGAAAAGACATTAATCTATTTCCCTTTTCTGCTGCTTGGGGAAGGATCAATTGGGTAATGCCCATTAATCTAGCTCAAGTGTATCCAAAGATAAAGGAAGTAAACTTAGATTTAAAAGGGAGAGATACAAAGGTAAGCTCTTTGTAATTGGTCCTCTTAATTGTACCATCCTCACTAGCTAATTGGCCTTTGACTGCCGTACTCAAAGACCAACACCCTCATTCATTCAACCAATACCCAATGAACATTAACTGTGACTAAGACTCTTATGCACCTTTGATTTTAAAAAGAAAACTTAAAACTAAAGGCAAACCTGGTGACATCCATGGGTCAGAAGTTCACTTGGTCAAAGTGTTCACCTGTTCCCAATTGAAGTCATCCTCTTCAGCTTGACTATATCCATGTGTGCTATATGGCTCATCAAAGAGGCAACCACCTGAAATGTAAAAGAATGAAAAGTAACATAAATAACAACCAGACCTCTGGAATAAGCTATGATGATTGCAGGTGACCGTAAACCTACTTGATGCTAAACTAAATTTGATTTGACCTTTGTGCTCAGGGACTAGGGATCTTGACCCTATTGTACCCTTGCTAAATGCTAGCTGAGTAGTAACCATGCCTTGCCAGTACTGCTAAATTGTTCCCCCAAAAGAATCCAATGTTTGTATAATCCAATTGAAAGCAACACCTAAGCAAATTTATAATTCATATTTTCCAGATTTATAGGATTTTGGAATAATTAATCTTGTTTTCAACTTAAGTGTTCAATGTGTTTTCAATAGAAAAAACATTCTAATTTTTCCAAAGAAAATCAAAGAGAAATGCTTTCAGCACAACATTGGCACAATGGTAGGGGATAAAATGCAGCAGAGACTGTAGACATTGCTTGCAAAATATTTTTCCAAGGATTGTTCTAAACTAACATAGAAACAGGTTTCACTTTAATATTTTGGAGATCTGAGGTCTCAAAATTAAAAGAGATTATAAATTTGCTTATAGTCCACACAATTTTTAAAGGCAAGAATAAGTTCAAAACTAAACATGTGGTAAACATCTCCTTAATTTTGGTGCTCGAAATGAAACTACTTAAATAAAGAAACAAAGAATAATAGAAAAATGCAGTATAAACAAAGCAATTCAGCCATTTCAGCATCCTGGGGCACATTGACGATTTTAAGTCCCATCCCACATCCTCTTAAATATCTGCAGTTATTTGGAATTATTATAGTATCAAATCTTTTCCCTAATGTTTCACACTGCAAAAGTGAGTGATTATATTGATCATCTCAATTATTATGAAAATTCTGTGCATTATATAATGCTATTATATTAATTAAAAAGATTAATAATAATCACTTGACAATGACAACAATTAAGGGTCTAGTCAAGAAAACATAAAGATAAGAATATTATTACACTATGTCTATAATGTGTGCCCTGGTGCCAAGAAGATAAATACAACTGCAATTGTACAAACTCAGAGGTAAAACAGGTGTTAGAGGTCACCTGGCCCAACTTCCATCCAAATGTTTACATCAATTCTACAACCTTCTATAGCTTCTGAACAGGTGAGGCACTGAGAATTTAGAAAAGCATCCCTACCATGTAGACAATTCCTCCTTTAAAAGGTCCAAACTCTGCTTCTTGAAATGTATACCATTTATCTTAGCTCTACCCTGTGAAGAAATAGTAAAAGAAATCTCAGTTCGTATACAGGAAAGCTATTATTTGAAAAAAGCTGTCATGTTCTAAGTCTTCACTTCTACAGGCAAAATATGCTTTGCTCTCTTTAATTCCTCCTACCAGAAGGTTTTCAGACTTTCACCATCCTGGCAGGTGTCCTCTGAACACTCTCAGGTTTATCAGCACTCTTCCAAAAGAATGACTCCCAGAACTGGAGCCAGAATTCAACTGGCTACTTCCCTTGACCTCGTGCTCTTTCAACAGTCTGGGCAGAGTGTTGTCCATTCTGAGCCTTCTGTGAGCCTGAAAGCCCATACATCTTTTTTCATACCACTGCCATTGAGCCATTTCTCCTCTCTTGTAATAAGGTAAGTGACTTTCTGAATTTAAACACAAGATCGTACATTTATCCTTACTAAACCCCATCTCATTGTTTTCAGTGCACCACTCCAGCCTGTTGAAAGCTTTTGGAATCCTGATTTTTTTCATTTGGATATTAGCCATCCTACCTAGATTTGGGTTATCTGCAAATTTGATAAGCATGCTTTCTATGTCTGACTCCAAATTGCTGATAAAAAAGTTAAATAGTGCAGAGACAAGGGACCTCAGACCATTTTAAAAGGTCTCTCCCAGCTTTCTAGCTTTGTCTTAGTCATTTGCTCCAGAAATGAGGGTGAAATTAGTGGCCCTGGACACTGTTTTTTGTAACAATTTTAACAGAACTGGTCAATTAAACATTCTGGGAACAGAAAACTCATTACAAAGATACAGCATTAACTCAATATTTCACCTTGACAACAATTGGTAATTTATACTTTCCTCTTACTCAGCTTTAACAAGTTCAGAAACAAAGTGGATTTGTTTAAAGCACATGATACTATCAACTTTACATTTGGGGTAAGAAATGTTAGAAGACTATGCAAACATTTATGAGAAATATTTTCCCTTCGTTGCAAATCCTAATTTTGACGTAGAAAATAGCTTCAGTACTGTAGGAATAAACCCAAAGAGCTGTAGCACTAATAATATTCAAAAAGAAAGAAATAACCATGAATTTTCACAGAAAAGGGGCCCCCCAATGGAAACATAGATAGAATTTTTGCAGTCCTGCACTGCAATCTTAAACAGTGAGAAATAGCTATAGGCATCCACAAAACAGTTCAAGGCTGGTTAAAGATTTGGTTTACAAAACGACTGTTGGCACTGAAGATATAACCAAATATAAAGGCAAGAGCATGCAGGGCTGACAGCAAACGCCAAAGACTAATATAATGTTGGTGTAAGGATATAATTTTCCCATTACATAAAGCTGTTTTTATCACTTGAAAGAAAACATAAAAAGTATGATATCGTTCTTTCTAGACCCATGTATGATTATCGAACTACTGAAAAATGGAATAGACCATGAATTTCCTAATACCCAAAGATATATTCCCCTACATACTAATTTTCAGATCCACCACTGTCCTTCATCCAACAGATGCAAGACCCTAAAAATAGCAAAGGTGGTTTATTGAGCTAAAATAAGATGAAATTAAGGTAAATAACATTGGAATTGATATAACCAATTAAAAAGAAAACAGTTAAGCTGTGATTTTCAAGACAGCTATGTGTAGGCATGAAGAGAACAAGTGCTGGAGTCAAATGTCTGGCACATCCCCATTCCTGCCCTGCTAGCTTTGTGACTGTAGACAAATCACTTAGCTTCTCTGAACCAAGTTTCTTTACCTATAAAATGGAGATAACATGTACCTCACATGGTATTTCTGACCATTCAATTAGGTAGCAAATGTAGTTAGTGTAACACAGTGTTAGGCATGTCAACCAGTATCAGCTATTATTAATTCTTGAATCCTTCTTATCATATATACCTCGTATAACAATTACTCTCAGGAGTTCGTTTCATTGCAAATAGTTGGAATATATAATTGGAAATTTAAAAGTGTATTTCATAAGAAGGTGAAGAGTTGTGAACATTCATGCAGACACACTCCTGTTGGCTCCTTTATGGAGAATATAGGAGCAAAGAACAGAGGGCTGGCTAGTACTTTGGGGCCAGTGAAGAATATAAGGAAGCAAAGTCCCCTGAAACGCAGTGAAATGAAGCATTTCCAAAAATAAGTCTCCTTGATTTTCAGAATAACATGGTTTGCCATCGTGTACAGGAAAGTGGTCAGCAACAGATTTGCCAAGGTTTCTCCAGAATTGTCTTACTTGGACCAACACCCAATGGTTCATGGCTGGACTGTATTCTTCCATCAAAATCGAAGTAAATTACTTCTCTTTTGTGGAGAGGAATCAGGACTAAACCAAAAGTCATATACAAGAGGGAGGAAGGGTGATGCAAGCTGGGTGGGGTGCTGGTCTGTATCATTCATATTCTCTCCCTCTTACACACACACACACACACACAGGTGCGTGCCCACATGCCTCTATCACACCTTGGGAAAGGCTTTTCCTTAGCAACACCCCCGAATACAACATACATGTGTTAGATGAAGAAAGAGTTATTATACAAAAGGAAGTACCAGTGGATGTCAAATACTCAGGTAATCAACAACAATGATGATGATTTCTGTATAACAATGATGTTTGCACGGCCTGTTCCAGGACATGTAATCCAAAACAATAACATGAAAATTAAATTAACAAAATCGAAGAAAATTAAAAGTTAAAAGGTAAGGAAAGTAGAGCAAAGAAAAAAATAAGTAGGACACCAGGAATATGGCTAGGACTCCACCATCACCACCAAGTGATAAAAATGTCACTAGGTTCATTTACTGGAAGTTAGCCCCAAATTTCACTTTGAGCTTTGGGGTAGCCAGAGCAAAGAGGAAAATACGATTGATTGCATAATTCATAGTATCTATGAGATACTAATAATACTAAAACTAATAATAGGGGCTAACGTTTACTGAGGACATGTTTAATCCTCACACCAACCCTGTATGGTAGATACAGAAACTGAGGCACAGAAGGTTACGCAGCTTGCACAGGGTCTCAAAGCTGGAAGGTAATGAAGCAGAGATTTGAATCCAGGCATCCTGTTTTGAGAGCCCCCATTCTTAACACTATGTGATAGTATCTCCAAGCTGAAAACTCAAAAGAAACATGACTACTCCTAATCCTAAATCCAGACAGAACTATTTTTCCAGGGTCCTGGTAATAAGCAATCAACATAAGTTGATAGCATCCACCAGAACAGAACAATGGGTTTCAGGGTCTATTCAGTAACATGTCAGGATAGCATGTCCTCAAACTTTGATTCAATAAACTTGATTTTGTGGGAGCTCAGTGCATTCTAGGATTCAAGCTGTAATATCCCTTAAAATGGTCTTTATATTTTTTTTCTCTCAACAAAGTCCTAGTGAGCCACCGTGAGTTTGTGTATTTACTCCCCAACTAGAAATTGCAACTAGTCTGTGCTATTACTGAAGTGTAGAGCCAAGTGCTTTAGAAATCAGATGAAATGGTGCCAGGCCTGATACTTTTTCGTGAGAACTGCAGAGTTTAAAAAGAACAAGTGTCTAAAAGCCTACAGGCAGGGTAGGAATTCTGCTCTAAAGTAATTTTGATTATAACTCTATCTTAGTCATCTTGGTATTCGCTAGAGCTGGTACATGGTTGGTACCCAATAAACGCCTTTTAGAAAAATGGGTAATGAATTCCCATTGCAGAATTTGGCTGCAATAATTTTGCCTGGAAATTTTTAAAGAAGTATAATGTAATATTCACCTAAACAATGAAAACAATCTAATATAGCCCCACAAAACACCTAGCCCTGTCCTGGTGTATTCCAAGATGAATCAGCTACAAATGTGACTAAATCACTGAACAGGTTCATTTTTTATTATGCTTGAAAACGATAAGCTGGTTAAATATTAATGAAGTCTCCACAGATTACGGCTTTTGCTTTAGAAAAGTTGAACTCTTTTCTTTTTTCCTAGCAATAATTAGAAAGCGAGGCTAATTGTCTAGAAAGGTCATTCTTGATTTATTAAAATAAAATATTGTCATTTGCATATTGGAGGGAATTTATCTTTCTTTGGAGTAGCAGAGAGTTATTCAGTAGATCCAAGAATAGAATAACATCATTAAGATAGAAGCTATAAACGAGAGGATAGTCCACTGTGTCCCCAAAGGAAACAATATAAGATCTTTTACATAACCATTCTATATCCTACTGAAGCTCCAGGCTTGAAGAGCAGACAAAGGAAAACAAATCAACAAGGATTAGAACCCCCTACTTAGGGTACTATTAAAAAAATTTTTTTTTGATTGTGACCTGCAGTCATGGCATCTTGACCCAGCACACCTATGTGTTCATTCTACAAACCAAATTTATCTCTACTGAGATACACTGATTTTTTTTTTCTCTGAGGAAGATTCACCCTGAGCTAACATCTGTTGCAAATCTTCCTCTATTTTGTATGTGGGCCACGGACACAGCATGGCCACCTACCAGTGGTGTAGGTCTGCACACAGGGACTGAACTGGGACCACTGAAGCGGAGCATGCTAAACTTAACCACTAGCCCACTGGGGCTGGCCCAATACACTGATATTTTTCATTTCTGTTCTGTTCGATTTTGTAAAAGGCAGGTCTAGATTCACTAAACTGACTTCAAGATCCTTCCAAGGTTGCTACCTGTAGTCTTTAAGGTTTGGGGATGAGAACCATTACCTGGGACTGTTTGTTTATCTCGAAGTTGTTAACCAACACTACTATGTGAGAGCCCTACTAAGGCAATCAGAGTGCAGCATGTGATCTACAAAGTCCTCTGGAATTAACAGCTACCATTTCGTGAACATCTGCCATGTGCCAGCCAGATTCTGCTTAAGGCGATATATAGTCATTATTTCATTTACTCCTCACAACCAGTATAAGACTTTTGTCTCAATATGTCTGATTCAAAGAACTTGTTACATAGCAAAAATCATGCAAATGTTTACATGTATTATTTAATCTTAAAAACCCTAAAGGCAAGCACCAGTTATCAATGTATTATCTCTCAGCTCTAAATTCACTTTTCATTGCTCGCTCTGTGAAAATGCATCTAGGCCCTCTAACTACGTTTCCTGTCCCAGCTGGCAAGATGTTAAGCTTTGTCAGTACAGGGTTCAGGAGAGGTGCTGCAGGAGGAAGTGGTGGGCTTGCAGGGCCCCCTAGGAGCCTCCTCAGCACAAGAGGCTTTTCCAGCACCAGGCCTGCAATGCAGACGTCTTTCCAGTGCCTGGCTCCTCCAGTGCTTGGCGGCCAGCAGTGCCCAGCAGACAGCAGCTTGCCCCAGCACTCTCTCTGCAGTTTTGTAGCAGAGTACCCCTGGAGGTACACTTCCCATGAGCAGTTTTCCCTGCCACTCTAGAGGACAAATTTCCTCCAAGTTCTATCAGTGTGGCCCCACAGTAAGCCCTGTCATCCACGGAGCCCTAAACGTCAGCTCTAGAAGGATCTCCTTGGAGCTCTATTTCTGCCCTGGAGCAGTGGCTGCTCCTCACATCTGCTGTTCCTTTATTCTTAGAGCTGTCTTTGCTTAGAACTAGCCAATCACTTGTATTTCAATCCACTGCTATAGTTAATTATTCTTTATATTAAACTCACCTTGTTCAAATTACTATTTTGTTTCTGTCTCCTAATTGGAACTTGATTGATACAACCCTGTTTTTACAAATAGCAGTTTGGAGTGGTCAAACATCTTGCCCAGAGTCACACAGAGTTCCGTGTAGGGCTAGCAGTTCAACCGAGGTCTGAGTCCATACTCTTTCCAGTCTGCATATTTTCACCCTTAAGGCACCTCTATGAAGTAAGTAAACAAAAACATGTAATATTTATATACTGATTGTTACATGAATTGCATTGCAAATAAGCTCCTGCAAGTGGAGGACCATCAAATATTAATTTCAAAACTTATTTATAAGATAGATACACATTTTGAATTGTTCTGCCTTTAACAGGTTAATTGACATAAATTCTAGCAATCCTTCTTCTGGTTATAATTACAGTCCATTTAAAGTTATTTTGTAAAAAGACAGTAATACTCCCTGAGGAGATTTCTGGAACACTTCTTATCTGTTTTAAATACAGAAAGACCCCATTTAACACAGCTTTTATCAAATGTATAAAATATTAAATGAGTCTGTCTATAGAGAGGGCAGATCAAAAACTAGTGCTCAAGTATCCCCCAAAATAATTAACGCTATATGTTCTGTTTTCCTAAAATACATGTAATCTCAGGTGGTCCTATCCATTTATTTCAAATTTAAAATTGTGAGATAAATAGCTGTAACTATACATTTTAAAGAACAAAGAGAAAGTGAGCTATAATATACATAATTGTTTTAAGAGTTAAAAAAATAAACCTACACCAACATTGCAAAGCCACTGCTTTCTTCTTGTAAATCAATCCCAGTGACATGTACATTTAATTGCCTGCCAAACAATGAAAATACATAATGCCTCTTCAATTTTGAGTAACCCATTGATAGTTAGTGGACCAGACACTGAGCATTATAGAAATGCTCTTCTACATAATTTAATCTAGCAAGCAGCTTTTATACATTGCATAGGCATTTAAACAGCTATTGCTATAATGTATTGTAAAAAAGCGATATTTTCCAATGGATATATTTTATACAATTCAAAGGAAATGAGTTTTCTTGTTCTTAAAGTTTCTGTGGCTTATTACACTTACTGCATACTTCATTTCATATCAATCTATTGATTCCTAATTTTAAAAAAGGCCTGATTGCAACAAAAAAACATGTATTTTTCTTATTGATCTTAAAATCTATTTTTATTAAATGGTTAATGGTGTTATTTCCATTCCTAAATATTATACAGATGCAGCCAAATCATTAGGGACCTGACTGTCTCAGTTTTCCGTATACAAACAAGTACCTCATTGAGTTGCTACAGGATTTAATTAAACCACTCATATGAATTCCCTGTCAATGCAAATCTACCTGAATATTAACACTGGTGCTCTTATCCTGCACGTCCATATTGAAAACTACAGTGTGAAAAACAGTTGTCTCCCTCTAATATAGCAACAGGAGTATGAAAGGAAAACAAAATGATGGAATATCTGCAAGGACTGTGCAGGGGAGGAGATGATCAAATCTAGATCAGTATCTGTCACCTCATCTCTGGAGTAAACTGTGTCCTGAGTCCCACATTGGAGCAGCAGTTCTCAAAGTGTGTCCCTGGACCAGCAGCATCTCCTGAGAACTTGTTAGAAATGCAGATTCTCAGGCCCCATCCCTGACCTACTGAATCAGAAACTCTAGGGTGGGGTCCAGCAATGTGTTTTATCAAGTCAGACCTCCAGGTGATTCTGATGCACACTAATGTTGGGTAACCACTGTTCTAGGCAGCCTTATTTAACTAGAATCTTCTGTGAGTAGCCTCAGGAATCTCTGGTCTTAAAAAAAGTTCCCAGAATAATCTAATCATTGACCCATTTTAGAAAAGTGCTCTAGATCAGTAGTTCCAAACATTTTAAAGAAGGTATCTTATCAGTTTTTTAAAAAAGGCACAACCATCCTATGTTTACTTATTTGTAAATTATATAATATAGTACTCTATATATGCAGATTATTACGCACATATATAATTGAACTTTTAAAGTACAAACTAGAAAATAAATATAAAGTGAAGTTCAAATATTTTCTTCCATACATCAGTGGATTGTGTTACACATCTCAAAGGGTATGGAGAAAGCCTTTTGGAGATCACTGCTCTAAATAACTCTTTTTAGTCATAAATATCTCTCAGGTGAATAGGGCAACAGAATAACACTGCTTGATCAAAGTGTTGAATTCCGTGCTGTAATTTCATGCTAAGAAACCCCAGATCTGTAATTTTTCCCCTAAGTGGAACTACACAGCAAGAAGAGATAGCCTAGGTAGAAAACGAGCCTGATTGTTGGTCAGAGATACCCAGGAAATTAATTAACAAAACAGAAGTTCATTTTATGCCCAGTAGTGCTCCTGCCAGGTTAGTATGCTTTACAAATCCATCTCTTGATGCTTTTATTAGCATAAAATCGTTATCTGGGACAGCTGATAAAATAAACTCCTGAACTCACCAATATGCAGTATAGCCATGTTATTCAGCTTAAAACAACTAGCCAATTGTTTATTTTCACTGGATGCTGATTAACCTAAACTCAATTAATGTATTTCCCTCAATGAACATTTTTTTCATACATCACATTCATTCGGTACTATCAAATTTTAAGGAAAAAGTCAATATAATTTCCTATATCCTGTTGATAAAACATTCATTCCAATTTCCGATCATTAGGAATACTTATTCTAAAACAAAAATTGGTAACTTGTAAGACTACTCAACTTAATTGGAATCTGAGACTCGGGATACATTAAGTCCTGGATCTGTCAGCTACCTATTCTGTCTTTGGACAAGTCACAGACCATGTGTCTTGCACACTGTATGAAAAGGCAATATGCAGTTCTCACATCAGAGGTAAAAGTAACGTACATGATTGCACTGGTGAATATGGGAGAGGGGGTTATAATAGCGAAGTCTTTCATTTAGTCCAGGAGCCTAACAATCACATGCCCCAATGAGACAGAACTGAGAAATATGAACTGGCACCCCCCACTCCCACTGTTCCTTCATCCCTCATGCCTCTCTTAGTGTGCACATCTCATTGGGTTCAGCATAATTCTCATGTTTAAAGATCTGCCTTTTTTATGAAACATGAGTCCAAAATCCAAGTCTCCTACCTAATTTGGTGCTCAAATGAGGAAAAAGCAATCTATCCCAATGCCAGGGGCGGTGGGGGTGTGGGCGGGAGGTCTGTTAGACTTACTAAGAAACATTATGCTAGTCTTCAACCTAGAAGTTCCCTAAAGGATTTTCAGGGCCAATTTTGATCATAGGCATATCCCTGAGGATTTATGCATGCCCCATAGGAGATATGACTTTTTGTAATATTTATTACCTATCCCCCAGGGAAATGGTGAAGGTTGAACCTGGTGGTGAATGTGAAAGTGTACTCACTGTTACAAGATGATGAACGTCAAGGAAAGCCACAACTATGTTGATGCATGCTATCTGAAAAGGAAATTAAAATGATAGGCATCTCTTTGTGGATATTGCCTATGTTGACTAATGGCACAACAAACCAGAGGCTCAAGCCAAAAACCTGTGAGTCAACCACCTCTCCGCCCAACATCTTATCCTCCAAACAACTTCTTGAATGTTTCTCATGTCACTCTCCTACTCCCACCGTACCACAATTTGAGTTTCAGCTCATGTCCCCGCTGAACTTGACCCATCCTCTCACATCTAGACTCTGCCCTCTCCAGTATATTCCACACACTACCAGCAAGCTGATCTTTTATAAAACACAGCTGAAAATGGTTTCTCCCTGCTTAAAAAATTCATTGTTTCCTCATTGTCCATAGGATAATATTCAAATGTTATCATGTGACATATGAGGTTTTCTAGATTTGATCCCTATCTATCTCTTTGTCTTCGTTTCTTGCCACCAATTCCCTTTCAGAGTATACTCTGGTAATTCCTGACTCTCTGTGGATTCACCCCAATGACCATGCTGCCCACATGCCACACGTCTGTTCATGCTGTCTTTGCACCCCTACCCCAGAGTCTGGCTGGCAGACTTCTGTTCACTGTTCAAATCCCAGCTCATGTACCACCTCTCCCAGGTACCTGTTACTGATTCTTTTTCACAGATAAAATCAATCATTCCTTCCTGTGTACCATCACTGCAAAATATATAGGTCTTCTAGATGTCCTTATCACCCCATACAGCAATATGATTGTGGGCATGTTTGTCTTTTCTACTGCACCATGAGCTCCTTGGTCCTGGATGTTCTCTTCACCTCTGTATGCCCACTCCTAGAATGGTGGCTGCTACTCCTTACATATCTGCTGGGTTTAATGAAATTGTGTAAAGTTTTTTGTAACAAAAGTAAGAAGAAAAACTGTTTACTACTCTATCTTTATTAGAAAGGAACACTGAAGAAAAAATACTAATGGACTCTGTTCATTAAACACTCTGCCCACACTAAGGGAAGAAGAAATCCTGATTCTAGAGTTCCTGCCATTTTGATCTGACTCATGGCATCTCTTTCCCTCCCTCCCTCTCACTTATGTGCCAGGCATTATGTCAGGCACTGGGGAGGAAGGGGCAGGGAGTTAGAGGGGGTACACAGAGGATGAAAAAGAAGCTCTTATCCTCCAGGAAGACAACTTGGGGGACAGGAAGTAGTTAAAAGGGAGAAATAAGAAAAATTCTATGGGAGCCAAGAAAAAGAACAAAAACTCATCGTGAAGATCTGTCCCTAAATAGTCCAGATGAAAAGAAAACCAGAGAGTCAGCAATGTGATGCAAGAATCTAAGATATCCATGGCCTATTATTCTAAGAATCTGCATAATAAGGTGGTTATTTGGCAGACCTCAGCGTAAGCCAACAAAAAGCATACAGATGCTCTATGTATCTGTGTATCATACTGGACCTCTGGTTTAAAGCCTCAGTTGGCCGTGTTTGATTTTGTGTTCTAAACATAAAAAGAATGTTAATGATTACATATTATATACCTTTCAAATTTATGAAACTTTAGAGTAGTTAATACTTATGCAATATCAAACTTCAATTCTCAGGCTTTAAAGAAAGTACACTGTGAAGAAAAACAATTCATTATATAATTTTTTAAATTAGGAAGGTGGATTCCATGCAAAATTCTCCAAGCTAAGAGCAATACTTACATAGAACAAAAATTATTGTGAATCAGCTTTCCTTCCAGTCATTTTACACAACCAATTAGTTGCTAAAATACGGGGAACCAAGAATCTTAACCCTTCTCAAGGTCAATGCAGCTGGAGTGTCTCTCTTTTTTTAATTGAGTGTTTATTCAATATGCTATTTACTTTTTGGCAGGTATTATTTTGCCACTGACTACAGAGAACAGGTGGTCTGAGGGAACAACCCTGGACCAGAGAAGAGGGTCTTGGTCCCAGTCCTGGCCCTGCCTATGTGTGGCTTTGGGCAAGGCAACCAGCCAGCAGTGTGGAGATACAATGGAAAGAATGTAGATTTGCCACCAAAAAGACCTGAGGTGAGTCCCAACCCTATCAACTTAAAAGTTTTCCTCATCTATTCACCTGTAAAATCATCTACCTTCTGGAATATTATAAGGATTAAATGACTTTGTATACATGTGTGTGTTTATATATATATATAATATCTATCTAACTGTCTACCTACCTACCTACCTATCCACTTACTTACCTATCTACCTAGTAAATAGATAAATGTTGGCTCCCTTTCCTTTCTGGTCTTCAGTGTTCTAATCTATATAAAATATCACAGATGAACTAGATCAATGGTTTTCAAACTCTAATCTTAAGAACCCTCAGCCCCCTTAGATTGTGAAGGTGAACCCAGTGCAGGCCTTCCTAAAAGCCTGCTTCAACCTGATATATTCAACATTCATTTACTTTAACGTTGGGGTTCTATAGGCAGTAAAAAATTGTACCGTAAAAAGTTAATATTTAACAATATTTGACAACTTCCGGTCTAGATAACCTCTAAGGTAATATTTCCATTGTAAGATTATACATTCTATTTTTTTCTCTCTCTTCTCTTAAATATAATACTTCTTTATCAGAAACATAATAGAGGTTAAAAATATGTTGGTATGTATCCAGATGTACGGTTGATGGGGGGCTGATAATAAAACCTAAATAAAATAATGTTAAATAATACAAGCAGAAGGATGGCTGAGCTCAATGTTAAAGAAAGAAGATTTAGGAAGAGGTAGTGACTGGAGGTAGAAGAAATTCTCTTGATATGAACATCTGTGTGTGGGCTGGCCAATCTCCTGGCCTGGGAAGAGCGGAAAGCACAAAATCACAGAACCAGGCACCCCCTATTCTCAGTCCTGTGTTGGCTGGGGCTGATTTGGGGTGATCATTCCTATCCAAGTCAACCCCAAAAAGATTACATCACATTTTCTGAAAGGATCGTTTGAGAACATCTAATATGACTTCAGTAGGACTCTTCTCAACCCACCCCACTCCTCAGCATCTGCTTACTCATGTCCAAAATTATCTGAATCAGTTTACATTTTTCAGTCTACAACAAAGAGGCTCAAGATCTAAAACTCGAACAAACACTATATGAAAATAGATGCCTACAACCTGTTCTCTAACCACATTCACTTCAAAAAATATGTATTTAGACCTATTGTGTGCAGGCTCACACAAACAATCCCCAAGTACAAGCAACTTGATATGAGATATTTCTTATTTTGATAAAGATAACTTAGGGACATTAGACATAGGAAAAGTTGACGAGGAACAGGTTCAAAAAAATAAGATAGGGGCGAGCTCAGTGGCATAGCAGTTAAGTTCGTGTGTTCTGCGGCCCAGGGTTCACAGGTTCGTATCTGGGCACAGGCCAACGCACCGCTTGTCAAACCATGCTGTAGCAGTGTCCCATATAAAGTAGAGGAAGATGGGCAAGGATATTAGCCCAGGGCCAATCTTCCTCAGCAAAAAAGAGGAGGATTGGCAACGGATGTTATGTCAGGGCTAATCTTCCTCACACACACCCAAAAAAAGATAATATCAAGATCAGTGACTTCATAATATGCCTAGGATGAGCCCCATTTTCTTCAGAAACTATTCATTGGGATATTTTTAATATAAAGCCAGGAGAGTGGAACTTCTCATGAAACTTTTCTTTTTTTCATATGGCTGAATTGTTATAAAAAGCTGTGGTCACTGGAATCAGTTAATCAAAGTGTCACCATATACTTGGTTTTAATCATCTGAGTGTGTAATTTTACATTTGATTATATGTGGGCTGGATCTCTCTTTCTTATGGGATGCTCTTTGAGTAAGCTTACTGTTGGCCCTTGGCCATATTAACCACTTAACCTTTAACGATATCTAACCTAGCACTGGGTACCTCATCAATCAAGAATAAGCCCTTGTGGATCAATGTAACATTGACTGGGCTTATGAAATAGTAACCCTTCATGGGGCCAGAAATTTGCCTAGAGGAAACTTCACAGACCAGCTTAATTTCTGTAATGTTTAAGCCAATGATCAGATGCAGGATTTTGGAAGCCAAACTTCTCTGTTAAGAACAAGCTGCGGTTACCAGCAGATTGCTCAGCCTCAGCCGTCGCTGGGAAATATATCTCTGATCAGAGCCCTCCACTAGAGTTATTGCGTCCCGTTTGTGGTAATGATTCTGCCAGTATAAACAATGTGCCCACTTTTCCCTGGGTTTAGGAAAAAAAGGGGGAGCAGGCACCACTTTTCAGCAGTACACTTGACTGACATGAAAGTTGTTGGGTTGGGGGTAAAAACCAAATTGCATCAATATCAATTTTTTCCTCCATAAATTTCAGAAAGATCTTTATCATAGAAATGCAGACCTGACCTTAAAGGAGAGCAAAATATAGCACAGTTACTAACAATTCTCAATAAAGACCTTCCTTATACTGAACTTTCATATACTGCTAACTTCAAAATTAAAAAATAAAGCTGAAGGGAAACCAGAAGATTTAATTAGGTCAGAGCAAAATTGTTTTTTAAAACACCTACTATAGATAAATTGTTAAATCTCTAGATCCACAAAACATTGTATCTCCTTTAAACATTGCGATATTAACACAAACATAAATCCCAGTTTACAAACTGGGTGGCAAGCCTTCACTTTCCCAATGTGTTTACAGTAGAGCTCCTGAAAACACCAACTTGCCCTATATCACAAAACATTTCTTTAAAGGTTACTGTTCTCCAGTATTCCTGCTATAGCACTATTCTCATTCTGTTTTACATGCTTTTCTTCTAGCTAGTGATTCTTAAACTTTTGGGAATTTATGGGTCTTTTTGAGAATCTGAACAGAGCTATCCATGATCTCTCTCCCCAGGACAAATGGATGACATGCAAATTTTATAATTCCTTGGGTTTACAAAACTCTGAGGGACAATTCAGCATTTACTCAAAGGGCAGTTCACTGACCACCTGTGTCAGAATCAACTGGATAATTTCTTAAAACACAGATCCTGAGCCCCACTCCAGACCTATGGAATCAGAATTGTTAGAAGTGGAGTTGGGGCTCTGAATTTTAGGTCACTTCCCGGTGATTCTTCCTCTGGTTGAAGGGCAGGTAAAATCCTCTGCTATGGCCATTTTCCTATCCTATCATGGCATCAACTTGTTCTGAAATAGATGCTCCTCTGGCACCCACTCACCTCTTTCCTGAGGAGCCCAAGCTCTCCAAGGTTATTTCCACATGAACAAAGGGCATCTCCACCCGCATTCTCACCCACTCTGCATGCCACGTTCAGTGTGTCCGCATACAACCACTCCCAGTTTCCACACACAGCAGACTCTTAGACTCCTGTACATTTACTGGTGGCACTTCCCACCCACCTTCCCAGCAAACTCTTGCTCACTCGTCCATTAAGAACCATTGCCTCAGCATGTACTAGCTCCTCGCTTTATTCCTGGGTTATTAGCTCTTCACTGAATGCCCATAATTCACACATGTATGAGATTGTCCCTCTTCTTGCTCTGTACAGTGTGCGTTCATGCACTGGTCTCCCTAACTACATAATGAGCACCCTGATCTTACTGCAAAAGCAGCACCTGGCACCTGGCTGTCCAGGGTGTCACTCCTTAACTGTTTGTAGTAAGACTGAAGGATGTCCAATTTACATTTCAACACAGGAACACAGATCACCCAAAGCATCATGCAAATAAGGAAACTAAGGCTGGGAGATTTGCCTGATTTATCAAAGCCATTCCAGTCAGCATCCAATAACTCCTGATCCATACAAGGGAACTGTGCTGTGTGGTAACAGATGCCAAAACACAGGATCCTGACCCTCAATTTTAATCCAGTTAGCAATATAGGACACATATGTGACCAAGTATAATTCAGCATTGTGACAAGAAGGTGACGAAGCACCAGAGATTACTAAAAGTCTACTACGGGTTAAGAAGAACAAGGGAGAATTCATAGGGGAGAAAGCATTTATGGGGTAGCTGGGAAGATGGCTCAAGTTTTGAGGGGCAGATAGAGTCCAGAGAGCATAAACACAGAGGAGAGAGGGCATGTTGTGAGAAGGCTACTATGTGTGCATGGAATCAAAGCTCACTGCAGCATGAGTAACATAAAGGAGGGCTGAAGACCAGGCTGCAAAGGCAGAGCAGTATAATGCCAGGCTGGGGTGCACCCTGGGCAGGATGAGATTACCACACTGCCACATTCATGATTCCATATGGTCATCCACAACAGTCTGGTGACAAAGGAGGGCAAAAATGTGATCCCATCTTACAGACAGAGGAAGAGATCAGAACATTGCTCTAACTTGCCTACAGTAGAGAGGTAGAGGACGGCAGAGGTGGAACTTGACCCTTGGTTTCCTAACCCCTAAGAGGCATGTTTTCCTTACAGTTAAACATAATTACTGTGGGATGACTGTTCCGTGGATGCTCCTTCCACTTCTACTACTTAAGTAAATTGCATCTTTACTAAAATGGACACATTATACGTCATCCTTGAATTTTATCCCCAAACAGCATTAACATCTTAACACTACTGAAGATCGTTTATAGACTTATTAAATAAACATTTGATGACAACAGAAACAAGTTAATTAAAGAAAGACATGGAGAAGTGAGACTTATTTCCTCAGACAAATATCAAAGAAAATCCACTCCTAGAATCAACTACCAATAATTCTGCCGAACAAATCAATCCTTTACTATCTGAAATATGTTAAGCAAGGGTGCTCTGAGAGCCAACACACTAGGGTAGGTGTGTTTACAGCAAATTCAGGAACATGTAGAATTAACTGCTTCTTTGCTTTTCCATTTGCATCAGAAACCTGACCCTACACTGAAAGCAGCCACAAGGAATGGTCTCATACACTGCAGCATGGTGCTTGAGAGATTAAATCTCCCTTCAAAATGGAAAAGAAATGCTAATGCTCTCCAGCAAAGAACTGCTGTACCAGAAAGGAAATTAACATCAAACCTGGAACAGCATCTACAGTTCCACTCAGTAAGATGAAAACAATGGTGTTTGGCCAAAAAGTACAAGGAAATATAGAAGTCAGTTAGGAACAGGAAATGAAGTTGGATCTTACAGAGAATCCAAAATGGAACAAAGTTCTGCAAGTGAAACTTGAGACGGAGAGCAAGGTTTGTGTGGAAAAGGATTTGACCACAGCAGCCTCTCAGCTTAAAATTCTATATTCTTGAAACTCTTACCTTAGCTTCCCGCATAGAGAGTGGCAGATAATTGGTAAGGGCCTACAAAATAAAACATTTGTAGAAGAGCACAAATATAATTAATTGTATCCTATCATTTTTTGGAGACAAGATTTTCTATATAAAAAGTTTGGCCACACATTGGGCCAACAATATTGAAGAAAAGAAATGAAGAGATGGGAGCAGATTGTTTTTATCTCATTTTATTTCGAGTCAGTTTAAAAGCCAAATGACACACACTGCACAAAATTCTTGCACTGTCTTCGACTCCTCTTTTTCTTTGGACCCAAGTTCATCAGCTGCTAAGCATTTCAGTTACTCCTCCATGTGGGCCACACACGTTCTTCTCTTCACTGTAGCAGGAAGACTGTCCTTATCCATGCCCTAAAAGAATGTGTTGCCATTTTCTTATTCCCCTTCTCATTTCTGGTCCTCCTTCTCACTGTGAAAAAAACCATGCTGATCCAACAGATCATAATATCCCTCTCCTCAAAGGACCTATGAAATGAAAAATCAAACTTGGTTTCTTCTTTGTTAAGTCTTCTAACTTTCAGCCCTAACCTTCCATTCTCATGTCTAATAGATCTACCTTGGCTCTTTCTGGCTATTTTTTTTCACGTTTTTTCCTAGGCCAATATGGTTTGTCTGTGGTTTCACTGATAATTCTACCCCTTCCTGTTGAGGTATGTGGCCCAACTACTACTAGTTGTTTGATTTGTCTGATTATTATCTTCAGATTCTTGGCTCCAAATATCACAAAGTGTATCCTGGTAAATTTAAATAGAAGAGCAATTCAACAGAAGGGTAACTGATAAATGATAGACTAGAGAACCACACTCTGGTAGGGACCTACAGAGGAGAGACACAGACGGGATCGGGCTGCAGGAGGAGTCTGCTTAGGAACACTGGATTCTCACATCATTTTGTGCCCTGCAGAAGCCACACAGTGAATCATCTCTAACTAATCCCACTGGTCATTCCCTCAAGGTTCACATTTTCTGCATTAAGCTTCTAGTTGGCTGCACGTAGTCACTGAACCACATTCCAGCTACCAGGGAGAAGACAGCGGGCTCCCCCTTTGGCCTCCTCAGAGGGAGGTGCGTCCTGCCTCCCTCTTGTCCTGAGATCCCCTGAACCATTGCTATCCACTCCTGCTGCTTATTTCTTGAAAGAACAGACTGTGAAAAGAATAAAGCAACACTGATGCAAAGATGCTGTCACAGGGAGTGCAGCTGCCAGTCCAATCAAAGGGCTTGTTACCTCATTTTCAAGTGGCACAACTGCCTAGCAATTATTCCCAGCAATACGGAAAGGCTGACATCTCGATACTTGGAGAAAATGAAGACAGTGAAGGGAGGTAACATGTTGGGAGCCAGAACTCTAGTCTATGGTAAATGATGCTCATGTCTATTTCTTTACTATCTACAAACTCTCTCATTCAAATATTGGATTGGACTGTGTGTCCATATGTATTTTAGATTCAAGCACCTAAAGATGACCATCCATAGTCTATGAAATTCTGCCTATAATAAGCACATAGGACGTAGAGACTTATTGCACAGGGTCTCTTTAAACTGCTCCGTGCAAGATGCAGCACAGTGCCATACACATTAGAATCCTTAATAATCAGTCATTGATGACATAAACTATGAGGTGTATGATGAAAAGGCAAAAAAGAAATAGAAAATCAAAACACAACTACATAGCCCTGGTTAAGATTTAAAATGTCCACTAATCTATATGTAACATGAAGTTCTAAGGCATTTTCAAATACTTGAAATATAAATAAAAATAAAAAGGCATACTGAACCATTAAGGATGTATTGGGTAGACTTACAGCACATGCATGAACAGTTATATTAGCAGCGCCAAAATGAAATAGGAGGAAATGGGCGAAAGAGGAGAAGGAAAAAAAAAGGTGAGTGAAGCCAAAAATCCAACAACGTAACGGGTCTCAAAATGAAATAGTATACATACAGCCAAAAAGAAAATAGAATTATATATTAAGCCAACAGAAAATGGTGTGATTCCACCAAAAATATTAGCAAATTCAGCCCAAACAAAATATGAACAATGATAAAAATGGCATTTTAAAGAGAAGCAAATTTAACTATTTGAAACTTCTTAAAGGTAGTATGGCAAAGCTAGTCTGCAGTCGTACATCTCTGTTTATTTAAACCCTGGTTATATTACATACAGGGAAAGAGAAGGGAATTCGACACAATGACCACCTACTAGGTAGCAGTTACTTAACATACCTCACCTAGTACTCATATCCCCAAACCCTACCATATTGGAAGCATTACACTCATTAAACTGAGGAGCAAACTAAAGCTTGTAGAGTTAAGCTGCTCAAGATGATGTAAGCAAGTTAGTAACAGTAACTAGCAATCAAATCAAGATGTGTCTGCTTTCAAAACTTATCTACATCAATTTTTTTTCTTATCACAAATATCGGATGGAATATAGAGATCACTGACTATCTCTCAATGGATGTTTCACAAAATTACTAATTTTTCCAAACAGGTTCAATCAAATTTGTATGGCCAGTAAAAGATCTGTATCCCCTTCCAAACTAGCTTCAATACTCTACTAAACCAAAGATTTATGAGACTGCTCCTCCATGTCTTGTTCATCATAACATTTCCAGAATCCATCCCTTGCCAATTATTAAACTCCTAAATGACTTCTTCCTTTAAAGAGGGGTTAGAAAATTAAGAACACTTACAAAAAATAAACAAAATAGATTTTAAGCCAAGCGCATCCATCAAAGTAACTAGTAAACTTAGAAAATGCATTCTTTGCCAAGTGGTCACAATTAAGAAGCCAAAGGACATCTGAGCTGAGTAGGTAGTTTTCCCTGAGTATTGTTTCTAAGGCTCACAAGTCCATGTCCAACATTAATAAAACCTAAAATTAACTATTACTGTCATGTTTCCTACTTTAGAAATCACAGAAATATTAAAAAGGAAAAAAGTACACAAGTTCTATCATATGTAATTTCCTAGAATGTCCAAGCACAAATGACATTCAGAATCATACCACAAATATTACAAGACCCAGAAAACACACAAATGCATTTGGCAGAATTCAACTTGGTTTATTAAGTTAGGCAGGAAGATTTTCAATAAGAGTTGAAACCAAAAATAATTTCATATATATGTATGTATGTTCGTGAGTTGGAAGAGGAACAGGAGGGAGGAAAATAATCAAAAAAGGTGCTAATAAGCTTGGTAAATGCCAAATGGAAAAGACATTCATTCAACAATACACACAATCATTGAGTGTGTGCCAGACTATGTACTGAGTGTTGGGATATGGTGGTAGACACAATGGAGGCAGCGTCCGCTAATATCTCAACAGCTCAACAGCTAATATCAAGAATCTACCACCTAGTAGACAAGACTGGCCTTCTCTCCAAAGGTTGGAAATAAGGCACACTTTGTCTCTGTTTGAGAGGTTTACGTTATCGTGAAGAAATAAGATAAAAAAGAGAGGTAGTGTTCTGACCAAAAGATAATCCAAGATAAACAAGTTCAAAGAAGGGAAAGAACAACACATCCTCCTGAGTCTTCCCCTCTGGAGGCAGCCATATTGGCTGTGATGGGTAATTTTATGTGTCAACTTGACTGGATCACGAGGTGCCCAGATATTTGGCTAAATGCTATCTCTGGGTGCATTTCTGAGGGTGTTTCCAGAATAGATTAGCATTTGAATCAGTAGATTCAATAAAGAAGATGGCCCTCCCCAAAGAAGATGTGGGCATCATCCAATCCGTTGAGGGCCTGAATAGAACAAATAGTTGAAGGAACGGAGAATTTGATCTCTCTGCCAGATTTTTTTTTCAATAATTTTATTTATTTATTTTACCCCCCAAAGCCCCAGTAGATAGTTGTATGTCATAGCTGCACATCCTTCTAGTTGCTGCATGTGGGACGTGGCCTCTGCATGGCCGGAGAAGCGGTGCATCGGTGCGCGCCCGGGATCCAAACCCGGGCCGCCAGCAGCGGAGCACACGCACTTAACCGCTAAGCCACGGGGCCACCCCTCTCTGCCAGATTGAATGAGCTGGAACATCAGCCTTCTCCTGCCCTTAGACTGTGATTGGTCCTCTGGTTCTCAGAACTACACCACCAGTTTTTCTGGGTTGCTAGCTTGCAGATGACAGATCATGGAACTTATTGGCCTCTATAATCACATGAACCAATTTCTTATAATAGATTCTCTCTCTCTCTCTCTCTCTATACACACACATACACACACACACACACACACACACACACACACACACACACACATATATATATAAAACTCCTATTGGTTCTATTTCTCTGGAGAACCCTGACTATTATGTTGGCCTTTTGCTGTCTTGGCCTATGTCACAATTGTTACTCCAGGGCTTTGCACATCTCTCCTCCTGGAATTTCTTAAAACCTCTTATCACAGAGCAAACTCCTACAACTCTGAGCTCTCAGCTCAAACATCACTTCCTCATTGACAGCATCCCTGATCAGCTCAACCCAACCAAATAATATCTCTCTACACTCCCTCAGAACTTATATTTCACATCGGTAACATTCAATTCATTTGTGATTATTTATTCAGTGTAAAAGAAGTATGAATTTTTTTTTTAAGTAAAGATTACTATTAGCTGGAGAGGCAGTTGTGAGGAAATTCTTCACAGAGGAAAAATCATACACTATATAGTGAAGTGATCAGGTTACACACAGGCTTTCGGGACAGTTTGGGTATCTACCAGATGTATCCTAGGTGCCTGGCACTGTGCAAGTTACCCTGCAAAGATGAATCTCATTTAATGCTCACAGCAACTCTATCAGAGAACAACTGTATACACTTCATAAATGAAAAAACTGGGGTTTGGAGTGAATATGTTTTCTACCCATAGTCACACAACTTGTAAGCAAAAAAAGTATCTTTCCAGACACAGGTCTCATTCTAAAATTACATGTAAAAAACTGATTGTTGATTCCTTTTGTTTTCAGATGAGGAAATCAAAACCCCAGACCATGAAATCACCTACCTCGAGTGGCAGAGCTGAAAGGGGCAGATGATAGCAGTGGCAATGTATAGAAAGGAACAAAAGTGAATATTAATTGGAATGAAAATCCGAAGAAGAAAAGTCCAATATGACCTTAACATTTCAGGCTATTTACAAGACTAGATGTCAGGAGAGATGCTCATGGAAACGAAAGTAGACACATCTGGTAGACAATTAGCAAGGATCCACCACAAAGATGTGTGAGGACAACTGTGAGCCAAGGAGCACAGACATTCATGGGGTCAGTAGAACAGAGTGAAAGATAAGCTGAAAACAAACTGATATTGGCCTTGAAAGTTGGGCACGCAGCCTTCCTTATGTCACAGCACATACAGAAAACAAATGTCTGTACAACTCACTGGGGTCAGGGGGTGACAAGCCCAGTCTCTGTCCTCTTGGGGGGAAAGTCACACCCAGAGCCCATTTGGGGCACACAGGCTGGAGTGTTTTGCTCTGTCATAGGAACCAAGCAGAAACCATCTTTTCCCTATCCCAAGGGGACTTGCTTCCATCTTATCATTTCTGGCCTTGGATGCTCAACCCCAGACATTGAGAGGCTCAGTTATGCTGGGAGTTCAGTTTTATTGGGGACAGAGGCTGTGAAGGAGGCAATTCTGGGTGGATATGCGCTGATCCAAAAATGAAGAAATCAGATGAAATAAACTGTGGTCATGAAATGGGACACATTTTATACAGATTTTTAGGGAAAAGAACTTTTCCAGAAGTGACCAACAGGCGGGTAGGATAAAATGGAGGTGTTGCATAGTTGAGGTAAGACCATCAGGAGGGTCTTAAATGTCAAATAGAAAAGTTTTATTTTCTATAATGACTAATAAAGAGCCATTCTGGACACCCAGAGACTGATGCGAGGAATACTATTCAATTTGCAGCTGCACAGTATGAACAAAAAAGAGACTAGCCAACACCAATAAATGAAACCGTACCCCACACACACAAGGTTAAAGTAAGAAACAAAATAACCCAAATTTCTGAGCTTCTCTTGCTTGTCTTGCAGAATAGCAAGGACACTGCAGATAAGGAAAAAACTTGCTGACGCCCCCTCCCCCATGCCTGACTAAACATCACATAGGTGCATTGAGAAGGTGAAATGACCAGTTGTAAATTTTAGATGTCACAGACTAAAAATCCACTGCATGCAACACATAGAACCCCCTTGAATTCAAACATATAACCCATGAAGAAATATGAAAGTCAGTCTTACTTGCGCAGAGGACTCTTAAAACTTCAGCCCCCAATGCCCTTCTACTCCCTCCCTTCTACTCTCTACTTCCCTGATAAATTTCCACACAAAAGCCACTTGGGGAGACAGATTTGAGAGTTTTGCCTCCTGTCTCCTTGCTTGGCTCTTCTGCAATATAGTCCTTTCCTTCTGCAAAAGACCTTTGCCTGGGTATCTGGCTCTTCTGTAGCAAATCAGGCAAACAAACCCACTTGTGGTGGGTAACATAAGCACATAGGTGGCTTCAAAATTAGTAGAAAGAGTTAAATCCACAAAGTACTTTGGAGGAAGATTTGGCAGTATAAAAGATGGTGTGTTAAAAAATAGCCTGTAACAGGCTTGTTTCACTAAGAGTCTTAGAAATCACTTGATTATTCTTTTTTTTCTTTTTAAATAAAACAACAGAATTTAAAAGTGAACAAAGTGTCCAAATTTTTAAATTTAGCTTATCAGAACTAAACATCCCCATGGTATTTCCTTTTACAGTTATCAAAATGATAACAGAGAAAACTATCTTTTAGTCACAAAACTATCCTGTAATTCCAATTTTCTTAGCAAAACATAGAAAGATATTGTATATTTGGGGATTTATATGGGAACTTTTCTCAAGTAGGTTACTGGGTCTTAAAAGCTAAAGTGAATAAAGATCTTGCTCAAGAAGTCAAAAAAGCAACAGTTAACTGACATTAACTGTCATTATAACACCATATAACAGGCTTCTTAAGCCATCTGCAAAAATAGGCTTTTATCTGGCTTGCTTTAAGTGAATTTTTTAAATGCTTAACAAAGCAGAGACAGATTTCGCCTCACAAGCTAAACAACTTCACTTAAAAACAGACTTGTCTAACCCTAGGGATTTCTGCAAAGATTTTTTAAAAATATCTCTAACACCAGGATTGAGAATATATATCTATGCTTTATAAACCACAAAGCACTAGATTCAGGTAAATCATTGTTAAAGTGCGTCACTCTCCCAGCGAGCCCCATCTTTCTGCCTGTGACCTGTAACCACAACCCATACACTATCCCATTAAAACAGCTCAGGCTATTAGGAGCAAATGGGGTCAGATTGTAATGATACTTAAATAGGGCTCCAAGTCCTCCCTAATCTCAGTTAAAATACAAATATCATTGGCTCACATATCTGGATATTCCAAAGTATACAATGACACCAAGCACGTTCCAGATTGTAGGGAGAAATGCAATTAATGAGAAATTACTATTTAAAGACCAAATCCCTGTTAAAATAGCTTGACCAAAAAAACAGTGGTTTTTAACACACACAACTTTCAGTAATTCCGCCAGCTAAAATGGTGCTGTAACGGGGCACGGGTAAGAAGAACCATTCTGCCCCCTTTCATGGGCTCCCTTTCCTGCAGCAACTCACTTGGCCACATCCCAGTCCTATTTCTGCAGAGCTCCCTGGTTCTTACCAAGGCCATTTAGGGGGCCTATTTGGGCAAGTAACCCCAAAGGCAAATGTTGGAGCAGCTGGACAACCTTCAAGGCATGTCACACAAAGTGAAGTTGATCCTCAAATGCAAGTGATCTCATCCTAAGCAAACTTAGACCACTGAAGTTGTAATCAGGAAATATCAACTGAGGAATGCTAAAATTATCCCAGAGTGAAACACTGGCAAATTGCTCTAAGATTTTTACTGAAGAGAAATTTCCAGGACTTCTCATCAATGTTGGTGTTACTTCCAATGGGGGAGAAAGGGAAAGGGCTTCCTTAAGAGCATCCTCTCAAAATCATGGGAATAAAAGACTGGGGTTCCCTAAGTCAAGAACTCTGACTCCTGTTTGCAAAGTGGGTCATTTTAATGGTGACAGCAAGGATTTGGGGTGCTATAAAATATTAATCTATCACCATCACTAATGATGCTGAGAAATTATACTTGGCTTTTGCCTCCTGTATTAATTAGGATTAGATTAGTCAAAAAGGGCAGGAAAATCCAAATTTCAGTGGGTTAAACAAGAGTATGTCTCTCACAAATATACGCACTCTGTGTAAGTAGTCTGGGACTAATATGATAGCTCTGCTCCACAATGTCCCCAGAGACCCCAAATCCCCCCAGCTTGTGGTTTCATGGTCTGAAGGTGTAGCCTTTATCTTCACTGTGGAGATGGGTCTCTGTCCAGCACACTCACATTCCATGGAGAAGAATGGACGAGGGGAAGAAGGGTGCCCCCCTCCTCTAAAGACAGTTAGTGGAACTCGTGTATAGCACTTCCATGCAAAGCCCATTGTCTAGAGCTGGGCTGTTCAATTTGAGGCTACTAGCCCCATGCAACTATTTCAACTTAAGCTTAAAGTAGCCAAAATTAAATAAAATTTAACATTCATTCCTCAAAGACACTAGCCACATTTCAAGTGCTCAGCAGCTTGATGTGCCTAGTGGCTGCTGTTTGGATAATTCCATCATCACAGAAAGTTCTACTGGACAGTTCTGATTTAGAGTCTAAGCAATCACATGGCCATACCTACTGCAGAAGACGCTGGGAAATGTAGTCTTCCTGGTCAGGGGCCCTGAACTCACATAAAAGCAGACAATCTCTTCCTATATAAGAAGGGAAGAATATATTGGGATGGAGGGAACTGCAATTGCTAAAACATTCTCCTGAAAGGTCTAAGATATCACATATTCAGAGACAAGCCTTGAATACAGGCTTTTAAAACTTTCATGCATTCCTTACATAAAAACAGCCCTCTTGGAAATGCCAAATGTTATGGGCTGAATTGTGTCCACCCCCAAAATTCAGATGTTGAAGTCCTAACACCCAGGGCCTCAGAACATGACCTTACTTGGAAATAAAGTTGTTGCAGATGTGATTAGTTAAGATGAAGTCATACTGGAGTAGAATGGGCCCCTGATCCAATATGACTGGTGTTCTTATATAAAGAGGATATTTGTTCACAGACACACACACACAGGAAGAAAACTGTGTGAACATGAATTCATGGCAGAGATAAAGACGATGCATCTACAACACAAGGAATGCCAATGATTGCCACCCAACTACCAGAAGCTAGGAGAGAGGCCTGGAACAGATTCTCACTCAAGGTCCTCAGAAGGAATCAACTTTGCCAATACCTTGATCTTGAATGTCTAGCGTGCAGAACTGTGAGACAATAAATTCCTATTGTTTAAGCCACTCTGTCTGTGGTCTTTGTTACAGTAGCCCTAGCAAACTAATACACCACCTCAGATGGCTGACATATGAAATCTATTTTCCTGTAAAGGAGCTCATTGAGGAGACCTCCCCTTCTCTTTTCCATGGGCTGTCAAAGGCATTATACCTGTTCCAGTACTGACATGAATAGGCCTGTCCTCAGTGTATCTCTAGAATGCAGCTGAACCTTACTTCTGTATCCTAAAATAGTTCATTGCTAGATTTAAAAAACAAATGCAAAACTAAAGGAATTGTATGCTTGTTTTAGAATCAAAAAAAGTCAGAGAAAAGCTATGAGACTGGGATTCTTTGCTAAGGTAACTAAGGGCAAAAAATCATGGCCACAAATCACAGAAAGTAGAAAGGAAACATCCTGGGAGTTCTGTGGAGGGAAAGTAGGTAAAAGATTTCACTCGGAGTGAGAAATACCCCTGAGGGTTCATGGCTGTCAGAGACCCTGAGTCACAGAGGCTTCATTGTCTTCCCTCTCTCTCTCCCTTGAATATCATTCCCTAATGCCTTTCTACCTCCCTTCATCCTCCCTTGCCAAAAGAAACAATCACCATGCACTCACCATCCAGCTGGTAAAAGAAATGTGAGGGCCAGCCTTGTGGTGTAGTGCTTAAGTTTGGCACACTCCGCTTTGGTGGCCTGGGTTCATGGGTTTGGATCCCGGGCGAACACCTATACCACTCGTCAGCCATGCTGAGGCATCAAACCACATATAAAGTGTAGAAAGATTGGCACAGATGTTAGCTCAGGCCTAATCTTCCTCAAGCAAAGAAAAAGAGGAATATTGGCAACAGATGTTAGCTCAGGGCTAATCTTTCTCAAGCAAAAAAAGAAAAAAAGAAATGTGGGATGGAGGCCTTGTCCTACTGTCAAGGCTATAATATCAAAGGCTACTACTGTCAAGGCTATAATGGGATGAAAAGGCAGAGGGAAGAAATGTTCTAGGTATCCCAAATTGAAACTCTGAGCACAAGACTTTTACAGAAAGATCACCGTATATAGTGGTCATGTTCTACTGATTTAAAATATGGTTCTTTTGGTCTATTCAGGGTTCTAAAGAATTTAGTGGGGTGATAAAATTGTATATGTCTGAAAATATCTGAATTATGTCCTCACTCTTGAAGGCTATCTTCATTGGATATAAAATTCGAGATTGGCAGAATTCTTCCAGGACTTCAAAAATATAATATCACTGTCTTCTGGATGCCATTGTTTCTGTTGAGAAATTAACTCAAAATCTTGTTGCTTCTTTGAAGATCACATATCTTTTTTCTCTGGCTGCTTCCAGCATTTTCTCTGTCTTTGATTTTCAGCAATTTGACCATGACATGCCCAGGTATAGAGTTCTTTGTGTTTAATTTGTTGAGGTTTATAATTTTCCCAAATCTCTTCCCTATGTCTCTTATCAATTTTGGAAATTCTCAAGCACCATCTCTTCAGACATTACTGCTTTCTCATCCTTCTCTCCTCTTTTTCTGGGCCTCCATGTCCATGTTAAGTTACACGTATCCACCATGTCCATATGTCTCTTAGGCTCTTTTCCGTATTTTTCATCTTTTGTCTCTCTTTGCATCGGTCGGGTTATTTTATTCTGTCTTTTCACTATTTTTTTGTCTTTATATGTTTAAATCATCTATTGAGTTTTTAATTTTAGCTATTGTACTTTTCAATTTTAGAATTTCTAGTAACTGATACCAAAATTCTCAACCTTGTTTTTTAACTCCTTTAACATATTAATCACAGTTATTTTAAAGCACATATCATTCAACTCCTTTTTCTAGATATCCTATAGATCCATTTCTAGTGTCTGTATTTTCTCTTGGTTTTTGGTCACAGGTTTGCCATCTCTTCACATGTCTAATTATATCTGATGGGCTTCTGACAGGCAGATAGGCTTTTGGTGATGGCAATTCCAGACCACCTTAATCTAATCGGTCATTGAGATGATGCGAGCTGGTCTACTTTCTATTCACCCTAACACCTAGGATGTGGCCTTTGGGGTTCCCAAGCCTGGGGTATTTACCTTCTCCTTGGCAAGCACTGAACTCCAATTTAGTTGCCCGACACCTAGCCCTATGAGCCTCTTGAAAGCTCTGCTCTTTGACATTTATTACCAGTTACCAAAGCACAGGCTGAGAGGCTGAGACACTCAGTCTTAGAGAGAAAAGTGGCCCCAAATGCAGGGCTCACAGCCCTGTGCTTCCCCAGATCATGCAACTACTATTTAGCAAGGCTCTGGTGACTTCAAATAGACAGCTGTATATATAGTCCGGTTTTCTAATTGTTCTCAGGAGAAGAGTTGGCCTAAAAATACTTAGTCCTATTGCCATTGACTAATGATGGGCTGATAAACTTTTACTTCTATCCTTACAACACTAGAAAGTGCTACTTATTATTGACATTTTATAGCAGAAAAGATGGATTTCAGAGAATTTGATAATTTCCCCACGTTATCAGCTACCAAAGACTAAGTAAGACTCAGTAAAACTTTAGAGCTGAGTCTCTTAACCACTGTATGTTATACCTTATAGTGGTTCATCTGGTATGATCCTTAATGCAACCGAAGTGATAGAAAGACTCAGAAAATGGCATGCTGGAGTTCAGAGCGATTATTCTGACTTTAAAATCCATCCTCCTGATGGTCTTCCTACTAGAGTTTGGAATCTAAATACATTTACTTTTTGTTTTTTCCTATGGGAAAATACATTTTAACTTGAAACAAATGACATTTTGAGATGCAGCCCCATCTCCATTGAAAGTTAAGATAATGTCTATGATCACAATTATCCTCATAGTTGCTCTGAGAAAATGTAGGGTGGAGGTGTCCAATTTAGTTCTCATTTTTTAGATGAATAAACTGAAGCCCACAAAGATAAAGCCCTTGGTCTCTTATTTATTTATTCATTCAAAAAATATTTATCTAGTTCCTACTACATGCCAGGCACTGTTCTCAGCACCTGGGACATATTTTAATAGGTGAGACAGAATATAAACAATTAACATCATAAATAAGCCAAGTATATAGATCCTAAGGTTTATGGGGGAAAATAAAGCTGTGTAAAAGGATTGGGAGGGCAGGGCAGCACATAAATGGCAGGTTGCAGGATTTTACTTTTACATAAGGTTTTCTAATATAGTTGATAATTATTCCACCTCACTCCTACTCTATTCTTCATAAAGACATGCTTCTTTACAGAATAACTGAACCTTTTTTCTACCTGCCAATTCAGTTTCCTACCACATTTAAATGCCCTAAGTCAAAAACCTTAACCCCTAATATTCATTCTGAGTAACTATCATGCCTTTATGACTGGCAGGAAAACAAATATACTAATCATTCTTTTGTAATAGAATCTGGTATTCTCCATACTGTGGCCTTTTTGAGCTCCAGATCTGCAGACAAATGTGGTCCAATTTTTTCAAAACTGATTTTACTTATTTTTCACAAGACTTTAAAGAAGCTCCACTGAGTAATTCTTGAAAATGCTATATAGTCTAGTTTAGGCTTTAAAAAGGATTTCCTTAGTCAATCTAAATAACATAAATCCAAGTGTGATGGTTTCCCACTAATTGGAGAAAAATCTCAGTCAGAAACCTGATTTCATGGTAATCATTGCCATATGTTTGATGAATTTTTCAGTTATTTCAGCATACTCATGAAGCCTCTCAGATAAGAACCCACTAAGCCCAGAATAAGAGCTACTGAATAATGTATTCTTGCTTTTATGTAAACAAAAGTATTATTAATCTTGACAGTTTCTATGGATATTCTTAATCTACAATTTAAAAGAACAACAGAGTTCTCTATATAAACCAGTTGATAGACCAAAACACATGTAAGAAATAATTATACTACATATAAATTCCTCTGTTTTATGTTCAAAATATTCAAGGGAAAATTCACTGACATAAGCCAGCTGTATACTTAATCCTATAGTGGTAAAGCCTTACATCTACCTCTTACATAAGGCAGGAGTTCTGTTTGTCTAGTTTGTTAAAATACCAGGTTTTAGCCAGCTTTTCCCTTTTTATTTAAAGAAAATATTATTCAAAATTTGTCAAGTAATTATCTCTATTTTTACAATTCTGGTACTTCACCATAATCACAAAATAAATACTTAGGAACAAATTGAAAACTCATTGACATTAGCCAGCAAGAAGAATTTCTTAGACTGTCAAAATTGACTATAGTGAAGCCATTTTAAAATGGAGTCAGAGCTGCCTTTCCAGAGAAACTGGCTTGCAAAAACATTGAACATTGTACTGGGTCCAAACAGCAATTGTTTTACAAGCAATTGTTTGAGAAGTCAGCAGGACAACAGACATCCTGATTACAAAGACTGAGGATGGTGGAAGATCAAATCAACAGTCACTCAATATTTAGCCAAGACTAGCTCTCTGCCTTCAATTCCAATTAAAAGTCTTTGTAATACAATCTCCCTTCTTTGCCTTTAAAAGCCCCTGAGTTTTACTCCCTAGTGGGACACTATCTGAGTTTCTACCTGAATATGTGCTCCCTGAATTGCAATTCTTTGATCCCAAATAAATGTTTTGCTTCTTAAACTGGTTTCTGTTTTTATAGGTTGAGATATGGTGTCAGAAGTGGGATCTGAAGGGATCTCACCTTTGTAGACTGGTGTCCCCTGGAAACATGTTCGGTTTGGATCATTTGGTTCAGAAACCAAAATGATCCCCCTTGTGAGCTCACCACTTCCACAAACCACTGGCTCCTCCAATCATGATTCCTCTCAGGTTCTTACCTCTCTCCCTTTTGGTTGAGGGCTTAGCCTTTCTTTGGGATTCTCGGGCAATAGCCCAATCTGGGGTCAATTGGCCAAAGACAATTGTCTCCAAGCTGGCTCACAGCTATTGCTATCTGGAAGAGTTTCCCTCTTTGAGCCACCTTATGGCAGCTTATGCCTATTATCATCTGGAAGGGTTTTTCTGTTTGATCCAGCTATGGCTGTTGCCATCTGAAGGTTTATTCCCTATTTGGTGAATGCTCCAATTCTGTTTTTTGTGTTGTTTGTCCAAATAGCTGTAGCCAGTGGGTCAGAATCACGAGTAACAACCTGGGGCTTGCAACTGGTGTCTCTTTGTCAGGCTATGCTTTAACATGGGAATTTAATCTTTTAAAAGTTCTCAAGAAGTTCTCCCCTTGGGAACTCCAGCTGGGTTTATATTTAAGAACTATGGTCCTTCCTCTTGTAAATTTTTGTTCCAGTGGACCAATAATACTAAAGATGATTTAAAATTACAGTGGCCATTTTGGGGCTCTTTTGAGCTTCCAAACTTGTTTTTTGCACACTAGACTTGAGAACTATGGATTTAAGACCAGAAATAAGATCTTTAATTTCTAAAGAATCAAGTGTGCCACCTTCTGGCACACCTGCTTAAAAACTGTGGTCCAAGAAGCTGTAAATATTTACAAAGAACAGCAAAATCTTAATAAGCTTGTTTTGTGTCCTGAGAGCTAGTCTTGGTAACTATCAGATTGGGGGCCCAAAATATGGTGGGACAGAAATGTGGGTTGTACCTCATTTCAGGCCAGATACAGCTGAGCAGAAATGGGAGTTAAACTCCATTTTCAGCTAGGGTCCTACCAAACAGCTGCCAGCCCTCAAGGAAATAACAATGGCTATTAGAAGGAACTTTCCAATTAGATAAGATCATTTAAGAAGTGCAATTAAAAGCAAAGGCTTTAAAATTCCAAAATAGCCTTATTGAGTTTCATTGCAAAAATATAATGAAAATTTAAGATATAAGAGGTACCTAAAAGACAATACTATACAAAGGTCCATTAAGTTAATGGCTTTACAGACACCCCATATCTACGTTTGAAGGAGGCCCCCTGCATGGGCCCCACCCCACCCCACCCCACCCCCCAGAGTTAATAAGACTCTGAAAGATTTTCTGGTAAATTGCTGTTATTCCCTTAAACAACCAAGGAGAAACTAAAATTAAAAATTAATAGAGTTGTTTAATACTGCCAGAAATATTTACTATTTGTCCCAGCTGAAACTTGATAAGACATTTGAAAGAATTTAGTAACTTATGATCAGAATTTTGGCCAAATTGGAAGCTGATATTCAGAGCCTGGTAGGAATTCTTTTTAGGCTCCCCCTCCCCACTAAGTGAAAATAAAACTATATACCTAGAGGGAAAGAAAGAAATTAAGGATAATGTAATTGGATGGGGATGTCAGTCCTTTGATAAGCAACTAACCTCACCTGTTTATCTCAAAAAGCTTGTAAACTCTCTGAGGACCGTTATCTAGACCATCCTTAATTCCTAAGACTGAAGGAAAAAAAAGGCAGGAAAGAAACTTTTGGAGATGCAGACTGCTATGGAAGGGCCCTTGCCCAAAAATCTAAGGAAAATGTTAAAACGGAGGCTGTAAGATCTTTGTTTGCATCTGTCTCTGTGTTATATCTGTGTCTATATGTTTGTTATAAATATGTGATATTTTTCTACCCTATGGATGGTATTATCAAGACTAGTTTATAAGAGAGCTCTATTTGATTTGTTTAAAAACAAAGAAGCACTATATAAATTGAGTATATTCTCAAAAATATAACAGAAAATAACCCAAATGAATTTCAGGATCACATGATCTAGGAAATATTCGGTATTAAAGCTAATTTGTTTGTTGGTGTAATTAAATAAGCATGTCTTTAGAGTTATTAGCATTAAATGTAAAACTTTGATTCTACCTAGATTTACCAAAAGTCAAACAAATTCATGTTATCTCTGTTATAAATTTTGTGAGCAAAAAAAAAATTGATGGCTGACTTTATCTAATGTCTCATGAAGTTTTTGTAGGTAATTTAAACATAATTATTAAGAACAAGTAAACTAAATTGATGTAAGTAAGATAAAAAGGTTTTTTAGGTAAAGTTTTAACAATGATTTTGTCTTATGGCATATGTACTTAAAAATAACTTCAAAATCTTTTGGTAACTTGAAATCTTAGAGTTTTGTTAAATTAAGTAAAATGATAATTTATGGAGTATCCATAAATTTGGATCATTTCCAAATAAGATAAAATATGAGACATTAATTACTAAATATATGTTTATTTACTTTCAGTTTTATTACAGAAAAACTAAATGATGTTTGGGTCTATTAGTAAACATGTCTTGTGCCACATTAAAAAATATGTGCTATGAGAAAATGTATGTTTTCAGTAAACAACGTATAGGGAATGGAGATTTTTTTGTTGTTGTTAGGAAGTTAAATTTGTCCTAAAGTACAACTGGTTATGGGAATGAGGAAATGCTGAATGTAAAAAAGAAAGTTATAGAAGGTTTGTGTAAGAGGAACCCTGAGAAAAGAGTTTTGTGTATGGTCAACCTGGCTAAGATTGAAATAAATTTAATTAAGTAAATGAGTTTTAATATCAAAAGTAAGCTGGTGCAAAATTAGAATTTGGTTATCTAGCAAAAGGACAAGGTTTCTTTGGCTTTTAGTCTGCTCTTGATAAAGATGTTATGAAAATTTTTTCTTTACCTTTGAGTAGTCTATCTAAAAAGCAGGAACTTTATGTTTTATCAAAATAATTTCTTATGTTTAAAAAGTTGAGGCCTATTAAGAGAGCTAAGTTTTTTTTTTAACTGTTTAACTGTTTGCTTTTAATATCTTCTATTGTCACTTTGGTTGAATGCATAACTAAGCATTGTTTCACAGTGACCTATGATCCTATTTGATCAAGTGTTTTAAAGCCTTCTGATATTTTTGACAATCTTCCCCAAATTCAAATTCTGAAAAAAGTCTTTTTTTTTTTTTAAGCTTAAAGTAACTTGGAGAATTTACAGAGGGCCTCTGGGACTTCTCAAAGAATTTGTTCCCTCTTCCTATAAAAAGGGAGATATTAAACTAATTAGGCTTATTTGCTATGCTAAATTACATGGGAAGCATTGCCTGGGTCAATGTTATTAATATGTGTTCTCAAAAAATTATATAAAATTCTGATATGTCCTGGTATAATGTTATCAGTTATAATTCTAGTCACTATCTTAAAATATTATATATCACAGAAATAACCCAATTTCCTTGTCAATTTCATAGTAATAAAAATCTTTAACCATGCCATTTTAAGTCTTTCATCATTTATAGACACTTATTGTTTTACTCTGATGCTTTTGCAAATATGTTTCATCTTCAGAGAGATTCACAGAAAGGACTCTGACATATACTCTAGAATACAGGTTTCTGATAAGCTTTCAGATCATAAAACTGAACTGGGTAAGAACCAACACAACTCTATTGGAGAGACGGATGGCATTATAAAAGTAACAGAAGATTAAGAACAAATATTAATTACATGGGACTACATGAACTGAGGAGGACACTCTAATGTTTTGTTTTTCCAGATTTAAAGAAATCTTTTCCCCTTAGCTTTCAACAATTTGGTAGGATATACTTTTGTGAACAAAAATGAAACATTTACATTTTCTCCCTACCTGAACCCTCCAGAATTCAGAAACTCACAGTGAGTTTTCTTATTTTCACTTAATCAGGCCAAGTTTTTAATATAAACAAATCAGTTTTACTGTGATTATCTTTGGTAAAAAAAAACATTGAGGGTAATTATAGAGATAATTATATTTGTACCTTTGTAGATATCAGATTCTAGACCTATTAATTGTCTTTGAGCTTTTGTTATATACCAGTAGACTGGACTCCCTTGGCCTAAGGTATTGCCCTTGGTCACTGACTGTTTGCAGCACTCTCTTTGGAAAACAGAAACTTCCTCCACATGAGATGTCACCAGCAGATCAGTGTCTACTGGTATACAACCTTCTGCTGTTCCCTTATCTTGTGCTGGTATGACCAATAAACCTCTAATGTCTTATACTCAAGCCTATCATCAACAGATTAAAGAAGCTTTCCTGGATTCCAATTTAAAGGATTGTGTTGGTCACAGTCTAGAGCCTGGGACTGGGTATTCTGGAAGCATCATGAGAGAAAGACATTGGAAAGGGCCTTACCAAGTGCTCCTAACCACTGACACTGCTGCAGAACTAAAAGGCATTTAACCTTGGAGATACATCTTATAGCTAAAGAAAACTCCACCTGACAATCTGGTACTGTACAAGCTCTGGAGGCCTCCAAAGCAAACTGACTAGGAAGAGAAGCAATCGACATTTGAGGCAGCTTTCCCCAGATGGCCAGACTAGGTCTGCACACATTTTACGTGCTGTTGCTTCTTACCTTATTTTCTCCCTCTCTTTCTTAGAAAGACAATAATCTTATCTGCATCTCCCAATCCACTACAAAAGGGGGAAATCTTTCTAACTGTTGGGTTTGTCATCAGAACCCTCATTCTGAACATGAATTTAGAGAATGCTTTAATACATTGAATTACCAATTGTTCTGCATTCGTCCCCTAATTCCTTATGCTAAATGTCTAGAACTTCTTGCCTAACAAATTCAACCTCCAGTGCTTTAAGAGGTAACATTTGTAACTGTTGTAAATACCTCTTGCTGAACTTAGGTAAACACTTCTGGCAAGGTAAAGGCAGAACTAGGCAGAATTTGAGCACAAGTCAACTGGTTAAATGCAGTGCCAACTGACATCCCATAGTTGTTTGATCTCTAGCTGGCTACCCTTAGGAATTACCTCTTGGTTCAGATCTATTCTCCAATTTGGACTTAGCATTTTATTATTATAGGAATTCTCACTGTTGTAAAACTTTCTCTCTTCTGCTTAGGTCAATGTTATAAAAACACCACTCGGATAGTGGTTGCTCAGCACTTTAAAATGATTGCTATAGCTTATGAGCCTTCAACTGAGAACCTTTAAGGAACTACAGACAATATTTGCCTTTAAAGAAACTTAATGGTAAGGCTTTGCTCTGCTCTGGCACTCTCAAATGCTCAAACGTGGCCTAAGACTCCTAAGAAAACCACTTTCCCTCCTATGTGGAACATGATATACCAGGAATGAGCCTTGCTCATGATGAGCAACCAACAATGCTTTGATGGCTGATTAGCAATGCTTTCCAATAGTTGATCAGTAATGCCTTCAAATGATTGATCAGCGATGCTTTCAAAGAAAGATCTCAATCAAAAGGGGAAAATGTCAAAATTGATTTAAACAGGGAACTTTTAAAATGGAGTTGGAGCTGCATTTCCAGAGAAACTGCCTCGCTGTCTTGAACCTTGGATTGGGCTAAACCTTTGGACTAGGACAAAACGGCATTATTTTATAAGCAATTGTTTGAGAAGTCATCAGGAGAACGAATATCCAATCAGTGTTTAGACAATACTAGCTTTCTGCCTCCAACTCCAACGAAAAGTCTTTGTAAAACAACCTCCTTTCTTTGCCTTCAAAAGCCCCTGACTTTTACTCCCTAGTGAGACACTATTAGCGTTTCTGCCTGAATTTGTGCTCCCCAAATTGCAATTCTTTGATGCCCAATAAATGCTTTGCCTCTTATACTGGTTTCTCTTTTTGCCAGTTGACAGAAAAAAATTCAAAATTTCGCATTAATAAACAGAAAAAAAAAAAAAAAGCTTAGGGAAGAAGTGTTACTCCCTTTCAGAGTGTGTAAATCCTGTAAGACAAAAGTTGTTAAATACCCCTTAATCCACTCTGGAGTACAGTTAAACAGATGTGATGGATGGCAGCTTGCCTTGATCTTTCTCCATTTGTTAAATTACGATAGATGAGTGATGGTCACTACGGAATTTCCAGGCAGAGCCTGTGTTTGAATTCCCTGTGTTTATCAAGAGCTTCCAAACAACAACTGTTATAAATCTGTCTCCATCAGACCAATTCGAGACTCCACAATTATGTTAAAGAGGAAGGCTAGAAACCTTACAGAATAAGTCCCTCAGTATTGTGTGTGATGTAAAGTGCAATCAACATGTCAGATGTCAGTGACGTGAAACTGTGTCAACAAACTTGCAGTATCTTGGACTTCTAAATAAGCCTTCTAAGCAACCCAAAGGTGGTGGTGGGAGTGGGGGATACTTCTGACTTCACAATTACTTGCCTTTAGAGAAAGAATTTATTATGAGGCATTGGTACAAAAACTTTGCACATCACGTTTCCTGAGTAAAACTACAATCACAGATAAATGACTTTTAATTACTTGTTCTAAATTTGAATGAAGAGTGATAAAGAACAGCTACCGTAGATAATCCAAAAATAATCGTTTGAACTTTAGGTAACAATATAGGTGTTTGTTTAGTCTGTGTGTATTCAGCACATTTATGTTTCTAACTACGTGTCATTTAAGGTATATAGACACTTCTCTGCCACTCCATGAAAACACAAATTTATAACTTGGGGAGGCAATGTAGGAACTAACATAGAAATGAGTGGCAGTTAAATACTCAAATAACTCCAGAAAATAATTTAGGCACCAAATTGCTGAATAAATAAGTTTTAAATCCTCAACAGAGAAAAAGTGAACAGGACATGGCTCATTTTCAGCATCAATCATCCCATGGTGACATATTCTCAAAAACCTGGGAGTAAAGATTCTTCAAGTCGTGTTTTTCAGAGTCCACTTTCATTTACAATGGTCCATCATGTTCCTTACAAAACAGGTATTACCTAAGTGCCAAAGATTTATGATAATGGGAATCGCCACACCTACACAACTTAAGGAAGTTACACAGAGATTTTAGCCATAATAAAGACTTAGGATCAAAGCAGAATTTTTTTTCCATAAATATCTGACACTGAAAAGTATTTCACCTAAGCATTAAAGCAAGTTTAGAGTATATATTTTTCATTTTGTGGAATACACTAGAGATAACTTCAACAACACAGAATGTCCAAAAGCTTGATTTTAATTCATTATTTTATCACTAAAATACAAAATGAGACCAGGATTTAAATTTAGGTTATTAGCTTTATGTAGTCCAATATGATTAGCGATTTTAAAAATTCTTGAAGTTAGAGGTATTTAAAAAATCGAAGCAGCTAATGAGGATTATAATTTAAGTAATAAACTCAAATTCGTGCTTTGGACTGTAAGGATAAAATAGCTAAGGGTGGCTTCAGAACACACAGTATGGAAAATAGAAGTCAGAATCCTGGGACCGCTTTTAATTGCTTTACTTCAATGACTGCTACTTCTGACACAAATTCTACCTTGACTACATTCTTTTGAATATTTTTTACTGTTTGTTTTTCTTTTAGCCTTACTACAAAATATAAATACTATTTTTAAATACAATAGAAGTTCTGCTTGAGGCAGAATACTAAAGAATACGGGAAAAATGAGGAAGGAGATAATATTCCATCCAGGAACTATCTTACAGCATGATTCTATAATCTATCCTGTGATGATCCTCCACTTCACTGCCTAAAATGGGATCCACGTGTCCTGAATCAGGGACACACAAGCATCCTTGCTAAGTCCTCTGGGAAAAAAAGTTAAGCCATAAGTGAGGAGCATTTCTCCATTTCTCTGATGTATTACAAAGGTTAAGGCATTTCATTCAGGAATACCTCACATAGAATGTTGGAGGGAAATTAAGTGTCAAAACAATTAATAGTTTCTTGATGATCCTTCAGTTTTTTACCTATGAAAATACATTTAAATTGAGGTAGGATTCACAAATAGTCCAGGACACAGATAAATTATTCCTGCTTTTATCAACTAAAATAGAGAAATGCTATTTTGGATTTGAGATAATCACAAAAAACCGGAATAATTCATCACATTGAAATACTGTAATATAAATCAGAAGCAATATTCTTAAATATCAAAATATCTGAATGTTAAGTATCATTTCATATTATGGTACAAAAGAATTGAAACTAGAAGAACTTGGAGAAACCTTAAAAGAAAAGGCTTAAGACTGGAGATAAGAACATTTGGGTTTGAATCTCAAATTTGTTATCCATACTTACTGATTCTGTGACCTTGACCAAATTAAACTCTGATGCCCTTGTTTTTAGTGCCAATGACATAGAAATGATGATAATACTTACAGTACTATTTCGAGGATTACAGGAGATAACAGTTGTAAAACACCTGGCACACAGTGGATGAGCCTAAGTAACAGATATTTTTCAACCACTTAACATAATTCTTCGGGGGTAAATTTCTCACATTTGGATTTGCTGCAAAATTGCAAATGTTTAGCACAGCACACAGGAAAATCTATTTACCCATTCTCAAGTTGTTCTAGAAATAAAAGCCAAACACATACTCACTTTCCCACATCCAAATTGAGGAGAAATGGTAATTTGGCTGTTTATTTGGGCTTCTATGTCTGCAAAACAGCTTTCCAACATAAATTCAAATTTGACATGCTATTGGCTTGCCACAAAAAATCAGTTACTTGACTCTATCTCAAAAGACTTTGTTAAACACAGCTGTGAAATTTGATGACAAAAAAAGTGAGAATACAAAACTAAGCAAAAATTATCAGAGTATACACAAATTCATTAAGGATTAATACTAAAGACAACATATTTTCCTTACAAGCCAAAATAATTTAGTAAAGAATAAAAGCAATCTTTTGAGGTTATAAATATGTTTGATGAAAAAAATAAATTGAAAATATAATCTCAGCATACACGCACACACAACAAAACTGGCCTTTCTCCTAAGTATCTTGGCATAACAGAATTAGAGAAGAGGCTGGTCTTCCAAGTTACTTGGTCCATGGTCCATTCCCGTCAAGAGTCCCTTCTACCATATCCCTGACTGGTGTTCATCCAGCCTCTTCTAACATACTGTCAATGACAGGGAAGTCAGTACTTTTCAAATAACCCATTCCACTGTTTCACAGCTCTAACTGATAGGAAGCTCTTCGTTAAAACTGAAATCACCAAGAAATCCCAAAAACAACAAAACCAAAAAAAAAAAGCAACTTTTGTCCTAACGTTGAATTATATATAATGAGTTAACTGAAAAGCCTAGGTCTTTTCATATGAACCACTGTTCTTCATATAGGTACTGATTTCTTCTTAAAGGCATGGCTTTGTGTCACTTAGATCTGTTATTCCAAGATAGAACATTACAGTTTGTTTATTTGCAAAAAATAAGAGTTGCATTAAAAAGTCATGAAAACTCAGGTTAAGCAAATAGAAAAATAGTGTCAAGTTCAAAGGAAGGGATTGCCCCAGTGTACCCACACTAGTGATGCCACATTAGAAATCCAGTTTGGAGCATCACTTTTCAGTAAGGCACAATAGCAAATCAGCAGACTTCCACAGAATGACCATCACTCTCTTAGTGAGAAATTGAGAAATGACAGAATATGAGACTCAACTGAGGAATGAACTATATTTAGTGTGGTTGGCAGACTGAGAAAAGAGGTGAAGATACATAATTCATTTACTCATAAACCTCTACTGAAGACCTTCTAGGTACCAGGAAAGTATTAGCACCTTCTAGGCACTGTGCAAGTCACAGATTAGTAATCTTTAAATATTTGAAGGGCTATGATGGCTAAAAAATTAAAAATAAAATGATACTTCCAACAACCCACAGAATGGGAGAAAATATTTTGAAATCATATATCTGATAAGAGACTTATAACCAGAATATATAGAGAACTCTCAAAACTCAATAAGAAATGATCCAATTAAAAATGGGCAAAGGATCTGAAGAAACAATTCTCAAAAGATTACAAGTGGCCAAAAAGCATATGAAAAGACACTCAACATCATTAGTCATTAGGAAATGCAATTCAAATCCATACGCACTTCACACCCATTAGGATTGCTAGAATCAAAAAGATGGACAATAACAAGAATTGGCAAGGCTTTGGAGAAATTAGAACCCTTATACAATGATGGTGGGAATAAAAATGGTGCAGCTTCTTTGGAAAAGTTTGGCAGTTCTTCAAAAACATAAACATAATTATCATATGACCCAGGAATTCAACTCCCAGGTATATAACTAAGAGAAATGAATACATACATCTAGACACTAAAGTCTTGTACACAAATGTTCATAGCAATATTATTCATCCATAGCCAAAAAGTGGGAACCCAGATGTCCATTAACTGATGGATATATAAAATGTGGTATATCCAGACAATGGAATATCATTAAGCCTTAAAAAGGAATGAAGTATTGATACATACTACAACATGGATGAACCTTGAAAACATCATGCTAAGTGAAAGAAGCCAGACACAAAAGATCATGTATTATATGAATCCATTTTTATGAAATGTCCAGAATAAGCAAATCTGTATAGACAGAAGGTAGATTAGTAGTTGCATAGGTCTAAGTTTGGGGGATGGAAATAGGGATTGACTGTTAACGGGTACAGGATTTCTTTAACAGGCAATGAAAATGTTCGAAAATTAGATTGTGCTAACGGTTGTACAACTCTTTGGATAAACCAAAACCACTGAATTGTATACTGTAAATCAGTGAATGGTATGGTGTGTGGATTATATTTCAATAAAACTGTTTCAAAAAAATGAGACTATCATTTCAGAACAGAGACCTAAACATTACCACTTAGAATGAGAAAGTTAAATTTGGGGGCAGAATAAAGTATGACAGTCCATTATTTAGATGTTGCCAATAGCCGGAATGAGCTGTCTCACTGCTGAAGTCTACAGGTTCAGGAAGAAGCTGAATAAGCTTCTGAATTAGCTACCATAAATGGAATGCCTATAATTGAGATAAATCATTTGGATTTGTTGAAATCTAGGTTCAAATGTGACTCTAAAATACTACTAGTCTATGTAATTAAGTGTATGAAGAATAAGAACCTGAACATTTTAATTTTTTTATTTATTTATTTTTTTCCCCCAAAGCCCCAGTAGATAGTTGTATGCCACAGTTGCACATTCTTCTAGTTGCTGTATGTGGGACGCGGCCTCAGCATGGCTGGAGAAGCAGTGCGTCGGTGCGCGCCCGGGATCCGAACCCAGGCCGCCAGCATCGGAGCACGCGCACTTAACCGCTAAGCCACGGGGCCGGCCCTGAACATTTTAATTCAATATTTATTCTTCAATATTACTATAACAATAAATAGTTTAAAATAAAAACTAAGAGCCAGAGTTCCATCACCCTACAAATTTTAAAGTTTACTTCAAATGTATGTATATACCAGGAGCAGCCAACAAACCTTTAATACTGCTCTCTTAATCTTTGCTAGTCTCTCTGTCTTGCACTGAACAGTAAGTTGCCTTTGGTCTTTCTGTTAAATTTGAGTGTACATACTCTGACCACTGGGAATGGTATACTTCCTATGTACTCATAATGGAGTTTAAAAAATAATAAAAGTTCACAGCTAGATTGTGAAAAATCTTTACAGTCAAGGTCAAATAATTGATCGTTGTGGAAAACCATGCTGCAGGGATAATGCAATGCACCACTAGTCGACAGGTAAGATGATGGTATAAATGAATCAGTCTTTCTTTTATTACAGTTACTACTTGTCAAGGGCCAGGTTTCTTATAGACTTGGTTTAATTTAAATCAGGTTTTACTGGGTCAATGTTGCTTTCAATTTTTTATTTTAAAATTAGAGGTGGGAAAAAATAGTTAAAGCCATACTTTTCCAACCATAGAAACCATCATGATTGTCTTTTTATCAGCAATTCCTAACATCATGGTTGATTAAAACAGAAAACAGATAAGAAGGAAGCTTTGTAAATATCACACTAGTGTATACAAGAATAATGTGATAAAAAAGCAGAAAAGTGTTACTACTTTCTATTCATCGGGTATGTCTCGAGTGACGGCTATGTACAAGGCCCAATACCTGATCCTGGAGGGTCACACTTTTCGTCCTCCAGGAGTTTATCCCACACATTAAAAAAAAGGAAATTACTAGAGTACATATAAGATACATTAGAGTAAGTTTCACAAAAATAAATAGGAAATCAATAAAAATATTTTTATGGATTTTATCAAAAATAAATAGGTAAATCAGTAGAAATTTAGAAACAGTTCACTTTTAGAGGGTGGTGTGAGCACAGCCTTGAGGCAAGAACACTAATTGCAATTTCAATCACTAGATGGTATATGTAAGAAAGCTTTAATGTACATTGAATTAGACAATCCAGAATTTATCAACATTTTTATAATATGCATTGATTCAACATAGCCTCAGAAAAGGTTTCCAAAAAATTAGGATCTACTCATTCCATATTTTTCTCTCTCCTGTCCTACAATGAGAACCCTGATTCTCAACCACATCAATATACTCATTTACTCTAACCAACAAAACATAAATATAATTCAGAATGTCTACATCAGAACCACTAAGGAGAGATCAAGATTTCATTGCAGGTGTGTCTTTTTCCCATAGAGAATATACAGTGTATGAAGCCCAAAATTTACCTAAATTAGCCTTTTCTTCTGTGTAGTTATATCATCAGGCTCATTTGTTTGATTTCAATTTTCTGGTTTACTTTTCTCATTCTGTTTAACCGTGAATTTGAATATTTAAAACATTACATTGTTCAAAAATCAAAGCCATGTAAACATTCCCATAAATCCCCTGTTTTGCTCTGGGATGCAGTTGTTACTTGGGCACAGTTTGATCCTTACAGATCTTGCTTTAATGATTTGTTAGGTGGGTCTGAAATCGAGGTCAGTCTAGGGTTAATGATTCCCCACTCCTGTGTGTGCATGCCAGGCACTGTTCCCTCCAATCCTAGCTGATGGTTTTTTCCCAGACTGGACTAGTTTCCTCACCTGCATGTGCTGAGCTGCTGCATACTTGAGGGGGACACTCTGCATTTCAAGGGTCCTCCCCCTGGGCAGCTCTGTCCTCTCTGGTGCTCTGTGCTAGGAACTCTAGCTGTCTTGGCTCCCCAGACTCTATCTCTTCAACTCAGGGACCCTGCTGGGCTCTACCTGGGCTGCCCTTCCCTGCACTGTGGTCTGGAAATCCTCCCCAAGAATAAGCAGAGGCAATCACAGGGCTTGCCTCCTTTGTTTGCCCTCTCAGAGATCACCGTCCTTTGTTGCCAGATGTCCACGTCTTGAAAATCGTTGTGTCATTTTGTCTTTTTTGGGGGGTATTTTTGTCTTACTTTTGTATTTTGCCTTTTGTTGCTGTTGTTTCAAGTAGAAGGGTAAATCCAGTTCCTGTTATTCCATCTTGGCCAGGAGCAGATGTATTTAGAGAAATCTCACCTCCATCCTGATCGTGTCCACCTACCTTCCAAAGTAACCATGTTTAATATATGGTTTATCCTTCGTGTTTATATAAAAATAAGCAGATATATGTATATTTTCTTATTCCCTTGTCCTTCTTGCAGAAAAGGTAACATAATCTACATATTCTCTTTTGTAACTTGCTCTTCTCTTTCATCAATATATCCTGGAAATCACTCCATAGCAGTCCAGAGAGACCTTCGCTTTATTTCTAATGGCTACAAAATACTCTGTTTCATAGATGCACCATGGTTTACTCAGCTAGTCTTCTAGGGTTGGGCACTTGATCCCATTTTGCTATTACAAAAATGCCATAATGAGTAACCTTGAGTATATGTTGTTTCTTTTTCGGAGAGATGCATTTCAGGGTAGGCTCCTGGACCTAGGATTGCTGGTCCAAGAGCAACTGCATGTGGCATGGTCTTAGTTTGGGTTCTTCAGAAGCAGACCTTGTTACCAGGAAATGACTGCAAATGTCAATTTGAGAAACACAGCTCTGGTGACACAGGAAGAAACTGCAGCCAAGAAATGGTGCTCTATCAAGTCTGCTGCCCTAGTGGAGACAGGTGCAGCAGGTCCCTTAATCCTAAAGGGAAACGCTGGGAAATGCTGCAAAGAGCAGGCCTCAAAATTAGCCCATCTGAGGTATTACATCAATGCTCAAGAGTCATTGGGTGAGAGCTTCTTCTGGAGAATGTTAATTCCCAGGCATTTCCAGCCTGCCATGCTGGTGGGCATAAGAAACTTTAAAGGTTCTAGGGGGGGAAATTCCAGAGCACACTGAAAGATCAGGAGGAAGTGAGGGGCGTGGACAGAGCCCAATAAGGTGATTCTCTTAGACTTTGCCAAATCTCTGCACAGGGCGGGAGTCATCTTGCACTCACACCAGCAATGCAACTGAGGACCTGTTTCAACTCAGCTTTGCCAACAGAACTTGTCAAGATTTTCAATTTTTGCCAATCTATTGGGTGAAAAATGCTATCTTGGTTTAAGTGCTCTTTTAATTTGCATTTCTTGCTATGAGTAAACTTGAACATCTTCACATAAAAGCCATTTCAGTAGTTTACATGGACTGTCCACGTCTTTTATCCATTTTTCTCCCGAGTTTTTGGTCTTTTCTTTCATTTTTAAGAATCCTAATATTTTAGGGAGCCTATCCCTTTACTTCTGACATGTTGCAAGTATTTTTTCTGTATGTCATTTCTCTTTTGATTTTTCTTATGGTGGTTTTTGTCATGCAAATTTTTTTCTTTAATTTTTTATGTTGTTACAAATTTGTTGATACAAAAAAAATCTTTTATTTCATCTGGATTTTGAGTCATGGAAAGCCTTTCCTTATATGTAGTTTATAAGTGAATTCACCCATGTTTTACTTTAGTAGTTGTCTGGCTTCAAGTTTTTTCTTGATTCTTTTTTTTTTTTTTTCTTACAATTACATCTCTGACCCATTTTAAGTTTATTCTGGTGTATAGTGTGAGGTATGAATCCTATTTTATGTTTTCCAAATGATTATTCAGTTGTCACAACACCACTTAGTAAAAGTCTATCTTTTCCAATAAAAAGAAATGGACTATCACACTGCCAAAAGACATGGAGGAACCTTAAATGCATACTGCTAAGTGAAACAAGCCAAACTGAAAAGGCTCCATACTGTATGATTTCAAATATATGACATTTTGGAAAAGGCAAAACTATGGATGACAAAAACATCAGTGGTTGTCAGGAGCTTGGGGTGAGGGAGGGATAAATAGGTGGAGCACAGAAGATTTTTAGGGCAGAGAAACTATTGTTCTATATGATTCTGTAACGGTGGACACATATACATTTGTGAAAACCCATAGAATATACTACACAAAGAGTGAATCCTAATGTGAACTATGGACTTAAGCTAGTCATCTATCAATATCGGCTCATCAATTGTAACAAATGCGCCACGCTAATGCAAGATGTTAAAAATAGAGGAAACTGAGGGGAGAGAGGGTATACGGGCACACTGTACTTTTTGCTCAATTTTTCTATAAAGCTAAAATTACTCAAAAAATAAAGTTAAATTAAAACAGTGTGGTACTGGCATAAAGACAGACATATAGAACAGTGGAATAGAACAGACAGCCCAGAAGTAAACTTTCACATATATGGTCAAATGATTTTCAACAAAGGTGCCAAGACCATTCAATAGGGAAAGGACAGCCTTTTCAACAAATGGTATTGGGAAAACTACATGTCCCCATGCAAAATAGAATGAAGTTGGACCCTTACCTTAAACTATATACAAAAATTAACTAAAATGGATCAAAGACCTAAACGTAAAAGGTCAACTATTAAAACTCCTAAAAGAAAATGCAGGGGAAAAGTTTCAAGATATTGGATTTGGCAATGATTTCTTGAATATGACACTAAAATCACAGGCCAAAAAAGAAAAAATAAATAAGCTGGACTGCTTCAAAACTTAAAACTACTGTGCACTGCATCACAGCACAATCAACAGAGTGAAAAGGCAATCCACTGAATAGGAGAAAATATTTGCAAATCATAGACCTGATAAGAGGTTAATACACAGAATATAAAAAAACACCTACAAGTCAACAACAAAAAAACAAACCTGATTAAATGACTAGAATAGACATTTCTCCAAAGAAAATATACAAATGGCCAATATGCACAGGAAAAGATGCTCAATATCTCATCATTAGGGAAACTCAAATCAAAACCACAATGAGATACTGTCCAATGCCCATTAGGATAGCTATTACAAAAACAAACAAACAAAAAAGAGAAAAGAGTGAGTATTGACAATGAGATAGAGAAATCAAAACCTTTATTCACTGTTGGTGGGAATGTAAAATGGTGTAGCCACTGTGGAAAACAGTATGGTGGGTCCTCAAAAAACAGACATAGAATTACCATATGATCCAGCCATTCCACTTCTAGGTATATACTCCAAAATTTGAAATCAAGGTCTCAAAGAGATTTTTTTTCATCCATGTTCATTGCAGTATTATTCACAAAAGCCAAAAGCTGGAAGCAACCCAAGTGTCCACAAATGGATGAATGGATAAACGAAATGTGGCACAGGCATACCTCATTTTATTGCACTTCATAGATAATGCATTTTTTATAAGGTCTCCACCAGCAAAAAGATTATGACTTGCTAAAGGTTAGATGCTAGTTAGCATTTTTTAGCAATAAAGTATTTTTTAATTAAGGTATGTACATTGTTTTCTTAGACATAATGCTATTGTACACTTAATAGTCTACAACTATTGTGTAAACATAACTTTCATATGCACTGGGAAACCAAAAAATTCGTGTTGACTCACTGTACTGCGATACTAGGTTTATTGTGGTGGTCTGGAACCAAACCCGTAATATCTCCGAGGTGTGCCTGTATATACATACAGCAGAATTTTATTCAGCCTTAAAAAGGAAGGAAATTCTGATACATGCCACAGCATGGATGAACCTTTAGGACATAGTATACTAACTGAAATAAGTCAGTCACAAACAAATACTCTATGATTCCACTTATAAGAGGTACCTAAAGTAGTCAAATTCATAGACACAGAAAGTAGAATAGTGGTTGTCAGGGTCTGAGCCGGGGATGGGAGGGTTGAGCGGTTGTTGCTTAATGGGTATAGAGTTTCAGTTTTGCAAGATGAAGAGCTCTGGACAATGGTTGCACAACAATGTGAATGTACTTAACACTACTGAGCTGTATACCTTTATTATGTGAATTTTACTATTAAAAATAAACAAAAGTCTACTAATTTTTAAAAATGTCTATCTTTTCCCACTGATTTGAGAATCCACTTTCATTTTACTTAATTTCCATGTGTTCTTGGGTCTATTTCTGGATTTTTTCCCCCCAGTAGCCAACTGGTATGTTAACTAGCACCACATTACTTCATTACTGAGGGTCTAGAGTGTGACTACTGGATAAAACAAATCCTCCATGACTCTTCTCCTTTCAGGTTTTCCTAAATATTCTTGCCTGTTTATTTTCTATATGAACGTGAGAATCAAATTATCAAGCTCAAAGTGAAAACTTGTCACTTTTACTGGTTGCATTAAATTTATTAACTTGACAATAAATGATATCTTTATGATGTTGAGTCGTTCTATTCAAGAACAGGTTATGACTATTCATTTGTTCAAGTGTACTTTTGGACCTTCCAGGAAAGGCTAAACATTTTCCTTACATATACACTGAATTTTGCTCCAAAGTATTTTATTTTCTTATTGTTGTTGTTGCTGTAAAATAGGATTTTCTCTTCCATTTTATCTTCTGATTAGTTGATGTCTGATTTTTTAAGTTAATTTTGTATCCTGGTACCTTACTGAATTCTTTTATTATATTAGTTTTCTCACTGATTCCTTTGGATTTTCCAGGTATCATCTGCAAAGAGATAGCTTCACTTCCTCTTGGACAATTCTTACGCCTCTAATTACCTTTCCTTGTATAATTTCATTGGCTAATACCTCCAATACAAAGTTAAATAAAGGTGAAGATGGTGTCATCCTTGCCTTGTTTGGGGGCTAGGGGAAATGCTTCTCATATTTCAACGTTAAGTAAGATGCCAACCTTATTTCTGCAGTCTAAATATTTTAGGTAATATTAAAGAATTGTTCACCAATTCCTATTTTATTGTTTTTTTTTTTTAAATCAGGAATGGGTGTTGAATTTTGCTAAAGGCCCTCTCAGCATCTGTAAAGAGAATCATAATAAAGGTCTTGATCATGACCCCATAAGCTCGGTGAAGGCAGGGACCTTGGCTGCATTTTTCAACACTATCTACAGAATATTAACACATAAAGTTTAGTATTATTTTTGATAAATGCATAAATGAGCACTTTTAAGTTCCTAATTCTTCTATATAACATATTGATAGTTATATTGCTTTCTAGTGTTTATAATACACAGTATCAGAGTATTCATACTTGCTCATCTATAGTGACCCGAGAAATAAAGAAAAACTAGCAGGGAGAGTCTTACAGACTTCACCCGTACAATTTAAGCTTTAAAACGTTTGATAAAAATTCCATCTCTGTACTAAGGAACTTTGTTTTGTTTCTCTGTCTGGAAGTCAAGAGCAACAAAAGAGAACTAATCTAAGCCTATTTTAAATAATCTATACCAGTTTCAACATTCATTATGCTCTCGTTGTAAAAATTTTCAGGTGAAAAGCTGAGGGCATCCAAGAGAAGCTTGAAAGCTTTAATTCAGTGGGAGAAGGGGACACCATAAACCAATACTAACAAAGCCTTTCTAACAAAGGATGTTATTCTCTTAAAGTAATAATCTATAGCAAATTGCACAGAAAGAACTTGATTATAGTTTTTGGTCTTTTAGAAAAGGATAGTTCCACATGAAGTTAAAAGCTGATTCATTTTTGCAAGGGTTTTACTAGCTGTCAATGATACTCTTATGAATCGTCCACTGAGTTGACATAGAGTTAAACACAGACTGGGAAATATTATTTGGTTACAATTAAGGCTTTCAATATGATATTGTACAAGTCAGATATACTACCAAAATATATATTCTTGATCCCCTGTTTCATTTATATTTCTATAGTCCAGATATTCACTTTACTTAAAAACCTTACTGTATGCTTTCTGAAAGCCAACTCAAGGGCTGAATAAAGCAGTTGGGCATAAATAATCAAAAACACTTTCAAAAAGCATATTCTTCATTATTCTAGGGCTAAAGTAATTCTTGATAGAATACTGAAAAAAGTCAGTAGTAGGGAAGTCAGTAGTAGGGTATCATCTTTGAGGATCATTTTGTCTGAACGAACAAACAGAATATTGTAGTAGCAAGGACTTTGAAGATCACCTACTAATAAATTCAACCCTCTCACAGAATAGAGAAAAAAAATTGAATTCAATACATTAAGTGATTTTCCAAGGCAGACGTTGAGTTATTGTCGAGCTAGAACTAGTTTTGGGTTTGGGTTTCAATTTCAAGTCTGAACTCCACTTTTTCCTGTTTCTCTCTCTAAACCACAGTTAACACAGAGAATACGAGACACATCTTGTAAACAATTAAAAGTATATTTTTAGGCAGCTGGTACTGGATGTCAATTTATATTTTGCTTAAAGACCCAGAGGTAAAGTTCCCTTAAGTCAATTAAAAAGAGCCTGTAGGGGGGCCGACCTGGTGGCGCAAGTGGTTGGGTGCGCGCGCTCCGCTGCGGTGGCCCGGGGTTCGCTGGTTCGGATCCCGGGCGCGCACCGACGCACTGCTTTGGTGAGCCATGCTGTGGCGGCGACCCATATAAAGTGGAGGAGGATGGGCACGGATGTTAGCCCAGGGCCGTCTTCCTTGGCCAAAAAAAAGAGGAGGATTGGCAGATGTTAGCACAGGGCTGATCTCCTCACAAAAAAAAGAAAAAATTAAAAAAATCATTTAAAAAAAAAAAAGAGCCTGTAGGTAATTAATAAAATACTTTTCTATCCTTCATCATTTTAAGTAGTACAATACAAAGTTAAAAGTAATAATGCTTTACATTTGCCTCTAAAGAGATTTAAAAATGCTCTCTCAGACATGAGGCAGGTTTTTAAACTGATTCCACAATTATCTCCAAAAGGAATTCAGGTATCACGAGTCACCAAATATCAATGATCTAAAAATTATTGCCTTAAAAGTCAATTTTTGTATTTGTTCCCTTCCCACTGCCTTCCTCTCCAACCCTCGAATCTTGAAGCATTTTACACGGCTAGTCTCAAAAAACTTATTTCCTAGGAAAGTTTAAAGGCTGGATGACTAATAACTTACAGTTCCTTTCCATAATTTTACTTGTTTGAAATCATAACTCACCCCTAATACTCTCAAAATTCTCAATATGTGCAGTATCTATTTTGAGGATAATCTTTTTTTTGTTTTTTGCTGGGAAAGATTCGCCCTGAGCTAACATTCGCTGCCAATCTTCCTCTTTTTTATCCCCTCCCCAAAGCCCCAGTACACAGTTGTATATTCTAATTGTAGGTCCTTCCAGTTCTTCTATGTGAGCAGCCGCCAGAGCATGGCTACTGACAGATGAGTGGTGTGGTTCTGTACCCGGGAACTGAACTTGGGTCGCTGAAATTGAATGTGCTGAACTTTAACCACCAGGCCATCAGGGCTGGCTCAGGATAATCTTTTATATAGGTAGAAGCAACTTTCCTTTTTTATTAGCAAGAACAAGGGTGCAGTTTGCATCGTGTTCCACTAGGACAGTCTGTTCCTCTATATTAGCATCTTGGCTTCCAATCCTTTTTAAGTTATCTTCTATTTGAAACAAGCACTTCTCTTGAAGTGCTATTTTAAAATCTCAATGAGAAAAAAAACTGGCCCCCACAAAAAAAACTCAAATTATTGCCTCTTCTTGACATCTCTCATACCCTTGTGCCTATAACAGATGATCGTTATATGTCATTCTCAGATGATCTGGATCCAAAGCAACATCACTTGATTGTCTAGAAAGAAAAAAATATAAAAAGGATTACAGGATTAGAGAGTCAGAAAGAGAACTATTAAACAAGATAATTAAACAAGATTCATATATTCTATATACTGAATAATCAATATAGTGTTCTTCTACCCTTTGGGTTTTTAAAGAAACTTTAATTTAAAAAGTGAAAATTATTTATTGGAATTTAAAACGCAGAAGTAACTTTATCTTAATCCTTATAATCAACGAAAAAGCTATGAACCAGACACAGTTGATTGGACTCTGCCAATTACCAGTACTCTAAAGCTGCTACAGTTGTTAAATACATTTCATTATAATGCTTACAATGTTTTTTTTTTGTTTCCTCCAACGTAAGATTTCCTTTTTTCTTTTCCTTCTAAAAAATTATAATCTAACTTCATAAAAATAATAAAACAAAGACAATGAAGAAGAATATTTTAAAACTACACAATACTAATGAAACCAAGGAATGAGTTAAAATTTTCCCTTGGTTAGAAGAGAAAAAAACATTTAAGATAAGCTCTGCTAACTGCAGCTGTGCATGTACATACTCAGCTAAATGATGAGTAAATTGTTTTTCCCAGGAAGCCAAGGTCCAGGTGGTCAAGAAAAAGGACATTCAGTCTCACAAGGCCAAATACAGGCTGAGGATAAAAACTAACCAGAAAAGTCCGGATGGTCACGGAAAAAGGAGATTCAATCTCACAATGCCAAACACAGGCTAAAGGTGACACCAGAGACTCAAGATAAACCTCACGGGAAGGTGCCAGCCAGCAAGGCCACCTACTCCCCATCTCCTACCTAAAACTCCAGCACATGCTCCTCCTCCCCTACCTAAAACCCAAGCTAAAAATCCCTACCTTTTTCCCTTCAATGAGGTGGATCTCAGTTATTTACTCCCATCTCTTCGTCTGGCTGCCTTTCTATAATAAACCTCTTTCCTTGCTATAAGCCTGACGTTTTGGTGATTAGCTTTGCTGTGCATCAGGTAAACGAACCTGTGTTTGTGCTCAGTTTCACTATCAACCCAAGTACAACCACTGTTAAAACTCTGAGGTACATGTATAAATAAATATAGATGTAGATAGATATTGATATACTTTCAATATTTTTACGTATAAATGATTATTTGCTTTTATAAAAACAGATCATGCTATTCATTTTATAATATTTTTTCCATTTAGTATTTCATTTAACGTACTTGTTCTTGTCAACTGATGTATTACTGAAATGTTGTTTCTCGTGACTATATAATATTCTATTATATGGATTTAATAATTTATTTCATGTTGGACATCCCATGTTGGACATTTACTTTATTTTCGACTTTGAGCTCTTAAAAACACTGGGATGAATGACTTGGCAGCTAAACACTAAATACTTCAATATAATTTCAATTACTTCCTTTGGATATATTTTTTAAGTGAAATTGCAGATTCAAAGACCTTGCACAATATTAAGGCCTTTGCTACCTTTTTCCCTAAAAATGTAGCAATGTAAACTTATCAGCTAAGTGTGAGACTGTTACATGTCCCAAGATCTTCGTCAACATGATTGTCTATTATCTCAATTTGGTGGGCTGAAATGAGTAAGTAAACAATTGTTATTTTAATTTTTATCTCCATAATTATTAGTAGGGTTAGTTATTTGTGTGCATTGCCTATTTGTATTTTTCTTTTGAAAATTACCTTCTATTTCTGTACATGTCAAAAGTGTATTAATTTCATCCTTAATTCTGTGATATTTTAGCTGGTTATAAAATCCTAGGTTAACACTTATTTTCTCTTAACACTTTAAATTCCAATGTCCTCTGTCATATATTATTATTGATGAAAGACCTGCAGTCTATCTTTTCTTTTTTTGGTAAATAATCTGCCTATTCTCTTTAAAAGCTCTTAATATTCTCCCTCTCTCCTTGATGTGTTTTGTAAATTTTTACCATGAGCTCATCTTTACTACAAATTATCTTCTTCTGGGGTCCTGAGAGGCATTCCTCTGGAATGATTTGATGGTTGCCTCTACCTCAGCCCAATGTGATTATTAAGTACTTCATCAGATTTTATGTTAGTTTCTTAGTTCAGAGCTTCCCCAGAGTAATTAGAGGAAGAAGTCAGTCCCAAATGTATGCACTGCACAGTCTAGGAGATCCAGTGCCCCATAATTTGTCTTGTTTACATCCACTGCCTAGGACTCCAGCTTCTATGTCTCATCCTTTAGCCAGCAGGTAGAATTTTTGCCAACTGAACCACCCTTTCCTGGATATTGGATTTATGCAGGGAGCCTAATTCCTCTTCATACTTACTTGGCTCTGTAAGGCATTAAAACCCCAGCACATAGGGGTTAGCCCCGTGGCGTAGCAGTTAAATGCACGCACTATGCTGCCGGCGGCCCGGGTTCGAATCCTGTGCATGCACTGACGCACTGCTTGTCAGGCCATGCTGTGGCGGCCTCCCACATAAAGTGGAGGAGGATGGGCAAAAATGCTAGCTCAGGGCCAGTCTTCCTCAGCAAGAAGAGGAGGATTGGCATGGATGTTAGCTCAGGGCTGATCTTCCTCACAAAAAACAAACAAACAAACAAAAAACCCCAGCACATAAAGGGTTTATCTGGTCCAGTTATCCTTATCAGCCATGTGGAGTCAATTCCTCTCACCACCAAGAGTCCTCAGTTCATTCTTGGCACCTACAGATCTTCTTTCCTTATTTTCAGTCTCAGCTATATATTTATCTTTATAAAATATTTTTATCTATTACTGTCATGTTAGAATGGAAAGATAAGGGACCTTCGACATCAACTCACTCTGATGGCATATTCTAAGCTACATATTTTTCAGAAACAAACATGTAACATGCACACAATTCTACAAGTCCTTATTATAGTATCCCACAATGAAGGCAGTATAATAGAGTAATTTATTACAACAATAACACTTCATTGCAATGGGTGAAAGGATGCTCTTTTCAATAAATGGTGCTGGGTCAACTGGATAGCCATATGGAAGCAAGGTAGCTTGACCTTATCTCAGACAATTCACAAAAATCAATGCCAGAAGGACTGAAAAAATAAATGTGAAAGATAAAACAGTAAAGTGTTTATAAGAAAATACAGGAGAATATCTTAGTGACCTTCGTATAGGCCAAAAACTCTTAAACAGGCCACAGAAAATGTTAACTATTAAAGGAACAACTTAGAAATTAGACTCTTAAAATTAAGAGCTTCCATTTATCAAAAAACATCATTAAGAGAATAAGAATGCAACCCAGCAGTGGAAAAATATATTTTCAATAAATATATATGACAAAGGACTTAAATACAGAATTTAGAGGAACTACCACAAATGAGTATTTAAAAGATAAGAAATCCAAAGGAAATATGGGCAAAAGACTGGAATAGACCATTCACACAAAAATATCTAAATGGTCAATAATATATGAAGAGGTGCTGAACTTCCTTAATCATCAGAGAATTGCAAACCAGCACTGCAATGTGACAATATCACACAGCCATCAGAAAGGATACAATGAAAATGACAGACCAAGTGTTGGTGAGCATGTGGAAAAACCAAAACACTCTTACACTGTTGAAGGAATGTATATTGGTACAATCACATTGGAAAACTGTTTGAATATGTCTATTTAAGCTAAGTATACGCATATTCTATGCCTCATTAATTCCACTCCTAGATATATACCCATCAGAAAATAATGATGGTACCAAGATCTTAGAAGTCTGATACAAGTAATATATTTTAGGCAATTTTCCCATAAAATGGTTAAATTGCAAAATTTTGTAGTTAGTTTCAATAATCCAAGAAAATTTTACTCATATGCTAGATATTCTTCCTTTTATCATGATGCTGGATAGATAAGGTATTTATATGAATTAAGAGGTGTTTACTGCATTGAACTAGGTAAAATAGGGAAATCCTGAATTAGGATAATGAAGAATTTGAGCCAGAAGTTATTTCTTTGGTAAGCTGTAAAACAAAACAAAACAAAAAAGCCGCCAAGTAAATGAAGCTTCATCTCCAGGGCCATGTAAGAGTAAGGGTGGATTCACACTATTAAAATTCAGTAGAAGCAGGAAAGACAGAATATGAACATATTTTCCACCTCAAGCTCTGTGCTTAACTTCTAAACATTAACAAAGCAGGACATTCAGGAAAATTCAAAGGTCCCTGTTTTATTCTTAACCATCCCAGCAACATCCTGCTCCAGTCATCCCATGTAACTAATTACTTGTAGCTACAAGGGATACACCAAGTAAGCAGCTTGTTATGAAACAAGTTTCATAGTCTTGTTATGAAAATCAAAGCAGCTGCATAGAAAAATGAGCAAAAGACATGAAAAACAAGGAATACAAATGAAAAATAAAAGTTTAAATGATGTTCAAATTCACTGTTAATCCAAGAAATGCACATAAATCCCCTTCCACCAACCTACTCCAAGAACAAAAATTCAGTGGTAGTCACAGTCTAACTCAGTGCTCTGATTTCTCTGGACACATTTCTACATTCCATAACTACCGATCTATATGTTTACAAACAGTCCACAAGTGAGCCTCCTCAAGTCCCCTGCACGCCAGATTGTGTAGGAGCATCGCTTCTGGTCTGACGACTGCTTACCCAGAGTCTTCTCAGCTGTCATCTCACCAGAAAGCAATAAACAACATGCGGGAGGTTGTTGGGGGGGGGACCACTGGCAGGGAAAAGCAAAGGAGACAGCAGAAGAGGAGGAAAAGGAAGCAGCAGGAAGCAAGAAAGGAAGGCAGAAAAGATGCCCATTGTTGGGTATGGCCAAATGCCCACAACAACTTCAGATGCCCCCATTACCACAGGCCATAAGTCCTGACATCATGTCTTTTTTACCTTTGCATATTTACTGACAGAGTACTTCTATCTTCAGGGTGACACCTGGGATCAGATGATCTTAGCGACCTTCTGCTAGAGAGTTACATACAATTCAGAAACATGAAAATGTTTACAGATGCTTTGACTGACTATAAATCCTTACATACATATGTATATATATATATATATATATATATATATATATATATAAGTATGTATATGTGTGTGGGTGCACACGCGCACATGGGAACCACTAATGCATTAATGATTGGTGCAATCTAAAACTTCAAAAGAGCAATTCAGAAATAAGAATGTCTGGAAACCAAATAAGCCAAATATCCAAGGAATGGGTAAAAAGCTTCAAATCAACACTGTTTTGCAACTGATTTTTTTAAACTGCATGCATTTAAGACAGAGACTTGTAATGTTGCAAGAACACAACAGTGGCAGATGTCCTATCTCTTCCTGCAGGGTTCATCCATAGGCTGCTTTTCAATCTATTTGCAGGATGTCTATTCTGTTAAAACACATTTTTAAAAGTGAGGGATCTGCTTAAGTTTGTCTTATGTGAATGCAGATTAATCAGCATTCATTACTGACAAATCTTACTCCTCCTTCAACAGCAAGTTCAATTAGTACATCAATCATGCATTTACTCTACAAACACTGGTTGTGCACCTACAACATGTGAGGCTCTGGGAACGCACAACTTAATAAGACAAATCCCTACCCTCGAGAAGCCCACAGAATACCACGTGAGACAGAAAGTTGAAATGCTACGGGATATGTGCATCCCTGGGGCATGGAAGAGGCACTAGACTCTGAAGGAGTCCGCTCGAAGCTAAAATGTGAAACCTTGGCTTTTCTTTTGACGGCTAACAAGGAATTCACCAGACAAAGTGGGAAGAGCCCTCTATGTTGAAGGAAAGGCAGAGGGAAAGTCACAGAAGGATGAACATCAACGGCCTGCTGTGAGAATGTGGGAGGAATGGCACAAGGCTGCTGGGGTCTTCCCCAGAAGTTTGGGTTGTATGTAAGGTGTGATATGTGCACTGCACGAGTGATAGCAACATGGCAGATGGCTTAAAGCAAAGGGAGACTGAAAGCAAAAGACGAGTTAGAGCTGACTTCAAAGGCCCAGGGAGTAAGGGAGCTGCCCTGAAGCTGCAGCTGTGAGGTGCTGGAGAAGAGAGACAGTGAGGAAGCAAGAGTGCCAGCAGGACTCATGTGGGAAGAAGGACTTTTTTGCAGTGCAGACTTTGTAAAGGGAGTATCTGCAGAGGGTGAGGAAAGAGGAGACTGCATGCGGGGTTTGGGAGGGAGTTTGCTGTCATCGTTTAAAGAGGAGGTGATGAGATTTTGTGGTAGACAACTTAAATGTGTCCAACAAGCACATTAAACCACTCATCTCTTCCACAGTGTTCCCTCTGTACTTGCATATACCTCCAGAATACAACTCATAAACTATTTGCAGGTATTATTTATTGACACAGTCAGTCACCCTGATTACAACAGAACCAAAGGATGGTGATGTTCTTACTCACTTTTCAGTCTTCAGCACCTGGCAGTGACTGGCACAGAGGAGGAACTAGGAGCATTTTCTGTGGACCACTTTTTCTCCATTCTATCAAAAACTACCTGAATATGATTTTTGAAGATCTATGTCTTCTCTCTCCATTCCTGTGTACAGAATATAGATGGGCATGACACCATCTATTAGTGCTTAATGAGGACATTTACCATGCCAGGTTTGGGTAGTCTCTCTAGATGACTATCTAAAAAAACTGAATTGCCAGATTATTAGAACTACAGTATTCATAAGAATTGAACCTCTTATAGTTTGATAAGGACCAACCTGCTCGCTTAATACCCTCTACGCAACTATAGAGCTGTCTGGTAAGGAAAAGAGTGAACAGTAATTCAGTACTACTACAAGAAATTTGACAATTGCACCACAGTACTCTTTTATTACTCTACTGGACAAGATCTCTATTAAACTCAAGTATGTGTATGAAGCTTTCAATAAGATTGAACATATAGTAGCCCCTCAATATCTGCTAATCTTGTTTGTTAATCATAGTCTTTAATTCTTTCTAGGATTTGGAGAATGTTAAAAAAAGAAAAAAGAACTCAGCAGGACTTTAATGAAGGGGTATGTTTTAATTCTGGCATGACCAAGTAACCAGGTACCTGTATATCTAGAAACCCTCCAGATGGGTGATGTTCATGATCTTGAAAATCTCTAGCAAACTGCTCCATCAAGCTAAACTAAAATCAACTCTGGGAAGATAATGTGTTAGCAGTGATCCTTTGCTGGATTTTATTCATTTCCCTTCATACTAACACACTCCAACACTTATTAAAAGGCACATATAGATAATTTATTAAAATAGCACATATAGATAATCTTGTTTGGTATATGCTAACAAACCTGCTTGGCAGGTTTTCCTTTAATACACCACTCCAGATGTTAGTCTCAGTAATTATGCCTGCCGTGATTCAGCTTTAGGAATAAAATACTGCTGCAACAATTCACTGTTTGTGTTTCTATGGACCATCTGCAAACATAAAGCCCACATAGTAAAGACAGCCCATGAACAAGCTCTGCATAGAAATGCGCATAAACAAAGACCCAGCAATCGGATGACCAGTGTGAACTGACAACTATAAAAACACAGAGGCTACTAGAAGTTTTCAAACGATTCTTTTTTTTTTTTGGTGGGGACGATTGGCCCTGAGCTGACATCTCTGCCTATCTTCTTCTATTTTGTATGTGGGATGCCACCACAGCATGGCTTGATGAGCAGTGCGTAGGTTCACGCCCGGGATCCGAACCTGCAAACCCTGGGTCGCCAAAGCAGAGTGCATGAACTTAACCACTATGCTACCAGGCGGGCCTCTCAAATGATTCTTATATAGTGCATTTGCACCTCTATAGCTACTGAAACATTTACATGTTCTTAGGCGTTACTATCCCAAAATATGCCAAATCCAATTAAAACAATTATCTGTGGTACAGATACAACAGACTATTGTACACAAAAAGAAATCTACCCTACAAACCTACTTCTTGGAAAATTAAAATTGATATTTGCAGTAAATTTTTAAGAGTGTTGTTAGAATCAGAAAAACATGAGATTGTTTTCATTATCTGAAAGCCTAATTTACAAAAAGACTTTTTTGCAATCCTATTAAAAAAATAAATCGAAATAGATCTCTAAGTGTCAGAACAATATGTTACAATGATTTGATTTAAAGAAAAACCCCTGAAAAGGCATATCTGATGTTACAAGGAATGCAGTTTTCTTGACTTTAAAATGAATCTACTTGGTGAGAAATAATCAAGCCAATCTTTTGGGATATTTAAATGATCAAGCTAAAAAGCCAATATTAACCATTAAAATGATTAAACTGATATTAAATGATTGCTGACATTAGAATATTGAAAGTATTAATAATGCTGTCAGTGTCATCAAGGCACTGATAAAGAAACTTTTATAAGAACTAATTTTAAATTAAAGAGTTTAAGCAACATTTTTACCTATTTATCTTCAAACCATCATGAGAACAATATCAATATTCCTGTCAAATCCATGTGCTTCCCTGAAGGTATAAAGTGAAAACTACACTTTGACGGGAGGTTGGCTACAAATTTTGGGCCTTACCACTTGAACTACGTTAATAAGCAGTATGGTACCAAACACCACTATTCCTACTAACTTTCAGAAGTCAACAGTCAGAGCAGCTAATTCTATATAAAAGCCCCCTGAGTAGATAAAATCTAAACAAGAAATACCAAATAAATTGAAAATAACTCTATGTCAAAGTCAGACAAGGGCATTTTTAAAGCTTAAACTTATATGATCATGCATGGAAAGATCAAATAAACTATTGTAAAGCTACTGAATAGCACGCTGCTGAACGCACTCAAAACTTTCAGAAAAGACTGCAAGGCAGTGCACCCACCCCAACAGCTCTGGCACTTCCCATGTAAGCACTAAGTGCCACTGACTGGCACAGGTTGCAGCAGCACAAATAACTGTGTGACAGCTCATCTCTACGGCTGAAGGGAACCCATGGCACACACTTCATTGCCCTCCTATAAACACAACCAACAACCAAAAGAGACAAAGTATTATCAAAACCAGTCTGACATTTAAAAATTATCTTTTTATATCAAGCATAACTCAAAGGACCTGGGACTCCTTTTTGGTTTGTATGTCTTGCTAAGAAATCTGACTGACATGATGAGCTCTGAGTCCCCATTTACAAGGGACGTTAGATAGCAGCAGCCTCTGAAGTGGGGCCGACGTGGGTTCAAACCCCCACTCGTCCATTTGTTAGCTGTTCCGTCACAGTGGTCAGGTTGACCAAACTCTCTAAATCTCTGTTTCCTCATCTACAAAATGCTGACAACATCAACCCCTCCAGCTCAGGGCTACTGTCAGGATTAAAGGAGACGATGCTTAGGAAAAACTTAATGCAAGGGCTGTTCTCAGCAAGCCTTCAATAAAGCTTTGTTTCTGTTTCCTTTTTTCTAAGGGTTTTTTTAACACCAATTTTTAACATACTGTTTTAAACATTTATTCTGACCTTTAAAACTTACCCCATTCTGGGCCGGCCCTGTGGCTTGGTGGTTAAGTGCGCGCGCTGCGATGCTGGTGGACCGGGTTCGGATCCCGGGTGCGCATCGAAGCACCACTTCTCTGTTCATCCTGAGGCCGAGTCCCACATACAGCAACTAGAAGGATGTGCAGCTACGACATACAACTATCCACTGGGGCTTTGGGGGGGAAAAATAAAATAAATAAAATCTTTAAAAAAAAAAACAAAAAAAAAAACTTACCCCATTCTATGAAAAAGCTATAACCTTTCAAGAACACCTTCTTATAGCCTGTTCCTTTTCTTTACATTTAATGCTGTTGTGGAAAAGGAGTTTCCTATGCTTGCTACTGTTAACTGTCCACAACTGATCAAACTTCAAGTGTTTCCAAAGCATTCTTCTTTATGAGGAAGAATCATCATTACAAACCATCAGCCATTTCTTACGACACTTCACTCAATGGAAAATGATAGCCAGGTGTCAGGAGGACTTCACCCTATGCCGAGCTGGGTACGAGGGCTCCCGGTGGGCCAGGTATCTGGGGCACTCACGTGCCATGTGCTGAGCTGGATCAAATGGCTGGATTGGCCAATGAGTTAACCAATGATGGTTCTGACCTTGATCCTGTCTTGGATATGGACTGTGGTGAGATGATGCCCTTCCCCTGCATAAAATCCAAATTCCTTGTCTGGGCTTAAGGGCTCTGCATGTTCTGGTGTGTGCCTAACTCACTGAGTTCAACCCAAACTCTTATTCTCCTGGGTTACCTGCTCCTTTGGTCTTTGTCCTATTCGCAGGACATGCAAGCCTGTGCCCTCCCTGTGCTGAGCTGGGTCAGGCGACTCACATTGAATCAGGTGTCTGGAAGACTTATTCGTCCTGTACTGAGGTGGATCAGAGACCCCTCAGTTGGCTGGGTGTCAGGAGGACTCATTCTCCCTGTGCTGAGCTGAGTCAGGGGGCTCGTATTTGGAACACTCATTCACCCTATGCTGCAGTGGATCAGAGGGCTCCCAGTTGAGCTCAAGAAGTTAGGCACAAACCAGAACATGTAAAGCCAGCCCTTATCCCAGATGAGGAATTTGAATTTTACGCATAGAAAGAATATCTGACCACAGTTAACATCTATGTCAGGATCAAGCTCAGAACCATCACTGGCCATCTAACTTAACTCACTGGCCAGTCCAGCTCAGCACAGGGCAATGGACTCTCCCAAACAGTAGGCCAACCAGGAGTCCTCTGATCCAGCGCAGCGCAGAGTGAACGAGTCCCCTACATTAGGCTGATTGGGAGCCCTCTAATCTAGTTCAGCAGCCGGTGAACCAGTCACCTAGCCAAATGCAAGTCCCCTGACTCAGCTCAGCACAGGGAGGGTGCAGGTTTGTATGTGCTGCGTATATGATAAAGGCCAAAGGAGCAGGTAACCTAGGAGAAGCAGTTTGAGTTGAACTCATGAGTGAGGCACAAGCGGGAACATACAGAGCCCTTAAGCTCAGACGAGGACTTTGGATTTTATGCAAGGGAAGGGCATAATCTGACCACAGTCGACATCTATGTCAGGATTGAGCTCAGAACCATCATTGGCCACTTAACTTAACCACTGGCGAGTCCAGCCATCCAATTCCAGCTCAGCATAGGATGAATGAGTCCTCTGGACACGCAGCCAACCTGGAGCTCTCTTTGTCCTATATGCAGGACATGCAAACCTGCACCCTCCAAGGTTCCAGGCACCCCCTCCCAGGAGATGGTCCCCTTCAGCTCCAGGGACTATGGGCTGGAGCTCAGGTGAGGTGTGGATCCCAATGAGCTGGACCTGCTTGCAGCTCAGGCTGAGGTGGAGGTGGAGAGCCTGGGGCAGTGCTCCAGGCACGTGCGCTCCTAGCAACCAGGCCTAAACATAGGAGAATCATCAAGAAGCCTGTGTCTTGGAGGAAAGGTGAGCTTGAGGGGACCTGGACAGTGTCTGAGCTGTCTGGAGAGCTGCTGGTTTCAGAAGCCACTGGGGCGGGTGGTAGACTGCAGTTTACTGGGACCTGAGGAAAGTGGCTCAGAGCTGGCGTCAATGTGATAAATGTTGGTGTCAGACCAGGAGGAGGTGCGGTTTGAGGAGCAACATTTGGTGAAGGTCTGAAGTGGGGGTAGACACTATGTGGGACCTGAACCTCTGGGCCAGCCTTCTCATAGCCAGAGGCAGCATTTCACACTTGTTTCCTTTCACCTGGGGACCCCAGGTCTCCTGCACTGGGCAGGGTCTGAGGGGCAGAGATCAGAGGGCACAGAGTATACTTGTGTGGTCCCAACATTGGGTATGTCCTCTGCTCAGCTGCTCAGATCCAGCTCACCGGCACTCTGGGTCCCTGGACACAGCAGCCTCCTGGAGGCCAGAGGGGCCTTGAGTTTGGGGGTGTGATCCCGAGCCGCTCACCTCTTCCGAGCCCCTAGTTCCTTCATCTGTAAAATGTGGACAACTCAGACAGGGATGGGATGAGGTGAGCAGGAGGCAGGAGATGGCAGGAATTTGGGAAAGGGGGGTCAGGGGCAAGGGACTGATGGAGTCCCAGGGAGGAGGGGAGGGAGGGAAGATCCACTGGGGGCCAGCTCCTTGTCCTGGCCCTTCCTTCCTCATGGCAGAACATCAGCTCTGGGAGGAGATCATCCTGGGTGCTGCCTCTGCTCTACAGCTGGCCTTCCCCAGAGGCATGTATCCATGTGCAACAGGAGGTGTTTGCCACTGCACAGACACCTCTTTGCTCAGCAAGTAGATAATCAAGGGCTCTATGATTACCTAAAACGACCTCGGCCAATGAGATAAGCAACCATAGCTGAACTGAACTTGCTTTGGATGTGGAGTCGGCCAATTCTTCTAGTGTCAGGGAGAGGTTTTGACCACTGAGCTGGTTTTGAATTGAGTCTTGATGATCCCATGATAAACTATATCCTTACGAATAGAATAAAGCTCCCACGTGGGTTACTCCCTTGCTCCTGAGTCGTCTTTGCCAGGAGGTACTCCTGAGAACCACTATGCTAAGAACGAGCTGACTATCTGTTCGGTTCTAGGGGCTCAGCCCTCCCTGATCTCCTTCTTGGAGTCTAACTTGGTTCCTGGGACTGGACAGTCACTGAGGCAGTAGTGCTGTTGTGCCCAGGACTAGGAGCCCCCCTCCCAAATCTCTTCGCAGTGCTGCTTTCCTACAACTGTCTGCTGTAGGCAAAGAGTGCTGCCGCTACGCATCAATACTAATGCTGACCAAAGACATGCCTGGCTTCCACAGAAAGAGCTGCCATAAATTTTCCTCCATCATTCCCAACATTGGGTGGGTGCTCTGCTCTTGATAGCTGCCAGAGTTCTGCCAAAGCATACCACACCCTGCAAACCCACCCTGATGCAGATGACCCAGTCTCTGTCCTGGAGTCACTTGGGCCAACATTTGCAGGAGGATGCATTTCCCATATCTCTAGGGAGTGAGTCTCCGCCTTGCTCTTTCTCCTCTATGGGCCTGTGTAGGTGCCTTCCTAAAACTAAAGCCTACCTGAATTACTGTAACACCCCCCCTCCCATACACAGGTACCTGTAATCTTCAAATGTGCCCATATGCTGTAATTGGTATTGATCTCCATCCAACATATCGATGTGACAAGAGGAGCCCCTCCCCTCTCTGGTATTCTTCGCCCAAATGCATAACCCCAGTCTACTCAGGAAAACATCAGGCAAACCTAAATGGAAGGACAGTCTCCAAAACCCCTGACCAGTAATCCTCAACACTGTCAAGGTTATGGGAAACAAGGAAAGTCTGAGAAACTGCCACAGACCAGAACAGACCAAGGAGACATGATGACTAAATGCAATATGGCATCCTGGATGGGATTCTGGAACAGAAAAAGGACATTAATAAAAAAACTAGGGAAATCCAAATGAAGTCTGGAGTTTAGTTAATAGTAATGCGCCAGTGTTGGCTTCTTAAGTTTTGACAAATATACTACAGTAGCAGTAAAATGTTAACATTAGGGGAACTGAGTAAGAGGTACACAGGAATTCTCTGTACTATCTTTGCAACTTTTCTGTAAATCTAAAATTATCTCAAAATAAAAAGGTTATTAAAAAAATACTATATTTGAAAACAGGCAATATTTTCCTCAAAGTTTTAAACACATATCTGGGAGAGGATAGTTTCTTTTTTTCTACTTAGCCAACAGGAAGTAAATGGGAAATAAAATATGGCTCCAAAGACTCTCTTACGAAAGTGGGATGGGAACTGCTGCCATTTTACAGAACCTATGATGCAGGAAAGTGGTTCTGACCTTACAATAAAACAGGCAGATTGTGACTCATCATCTCTTATCAACATACAGTCCTTGGTAGATCAATGATTTTTTTTCATCTAAAGTTGAGTCAAAACTCAGTGAGGCTATTGGCTTCCTAACAAAATGCCAACTTATTTAAGTACCAATATCTGTATATGACTAAATTCTTTCCACTGTTTGCCTTTGCATAAGGCAGAGATACAGATATAAAATCACAAATGCATTATTCCAAAATTTCTCCCAAAAATGTCTTTGGCCACTCCCACACAACCCAACACAAGTGGAAGTTTGTGGGAGAGTAAATTGGAGTCTTAAGCGACAGCAATCTTAACTGATCATGGCTAAAATATCTTAATTTTGCAAATGACCATCTGAACATATCATTAAAGCCCCTCCCAGGGGCCTAGAAGGGGCCTGTGTAAATGTGTGGGCTTAGAGTTGAAGCTGCATTAGCTTCACAGTAAATTTTATTTTCTCTTCTTTAATGATTAGAACTATTTATGTTCACATCACCCATGGAAACTTGAACGCTGCTTACACATAGTAGGAACTCAATGCGTGTTTTTAAAATTGAATTAACCCCACATCTCTGGACACACTGCTCAAATGGAATAATTCTTACCTATTACTGTAACTGATAAGGCATTTCACCAATCCCTAACACCATCATTCACCCCCAGCCTCCATCCTGGACACATAAACATCTACCTCAAATGTTCCTTTCATTCAACCGTCAGGAAGCAAACACTCAAGACATATACCAAGAGTGAACAAAAATTAATGTTTTTACACGTTTACACAATTTCACCCTTCTCCACAAATATTATCTCTTTAAAATCAAATAGGATATTATTCCAAGACCCTTTTGCCCACCAAATTAGCATGAACCTTGCTGAGAAGCTTGACTGTTCATATCTTCTTTTCAAATCCCAAAGGAAGCCTGAATGTGATCTATACCAAGAGATCCTTTTATTACCAGGCAAGCAGGCTCTCACTGTTTCCCAGGAAAACCTACTACAAATCTTAAGATTATTTTATTTTTTTTATGAGGAAGATTAGCCCTGAGCTAAGATCTGTTGCCAATCCTCCTCTTTTAGCTGAGGAAGATTGACCCTGGACTAACATCTGTGCCCATCTTCCTCTACTTTATATGTAGGAAGACTACCACAACATGGCTTGATAAGCGGTGCATAGGTCTGCACCTGGGATACGAACCTGCGAACCCCGGGCCACCAAAGCGGAGAGTGCGAACTTAACCACTACGCCACAGGGCCAGCCCCTTAAGATTATTTTAAATCGAGGGGCCGGCCCCGTGGCGTAGCGGTTAAGCATGCACGCTCCGCTACTGGCGGCCCAGGTTCAGATCCCGGGTGCAAACTGACGCACCGCTTGTCTGACTATGCTGAGGTGGCGTCCTACATACAGCAACTAGAAGGATGTGCAACTATGACATACAACTATCTACTGGGGTTTTGGGGAGAAAAAGGGGAAAAAAAGGAGTAGGACTGGCAATAGATGTTAGCTCAGGGCCGGTCTTCCTTAGCAAAAAGAGGAGGATTGGCATGGATGTTAGCTCAGGGCTGATATTCCTCATACACACACACACACACAAAGATTATTTTAAATCCCGATGTGGTCACAATGTTTTACACATTATACAACTAAAGCTAAAGGCACATCAAAAATTTTGAAACCAAAATCTGAAATAAGTTATTTTTTTCAGATGCGTATTTGAGGCCTCAGAGGCTGCTGAGACCACGTACTTGTTCTAAACTTCTATAATACTACTGTTATTAATAATTCTTTGTGGCATCTCAGAAAAAAAATGTCCTAATCTTGTGAAGATCTGGAATATAACCTAAATTCCATCAATGACTACTTTCTAAAGACTGTGTATACCAAAAGGTGTTCTAAACGCCAGTTAGGTGCACTGGTGACAAATAGCAGGTTGTATATCAAGAGCCTGAGTGTCTTTAACTTGTTAGTTAAAGCTGTGAAAGTGAAAAATTCATCAACCTGTATATATCCAAACAATATGGTTGTATTATGACTACAAATGCATAAACATTGGGGAAAATAAAAATTTTAAGTAAGCCACCTAGGAAGAATCATAAGCCCTCGTGCTTCTAAGCAACATATCCTCCTGTCATCACAGAAATACTTCATAAAATGTACTGCTCGTTTTAAAACCCTAATTCATAATTTAATCATTTTTACTCTTAAGATATCTTCTAAAGAACCAATTTTTCCTTTTTCTTAAATTTATCTCCTTCAGTGCTATATCACACTGCTGTCATGGCCACGTTAGTATACGGCTCTAAGTTACATCTGAATGCTAGATGAATTACTTGTTCTTCATTGTTTTCTTCCAATACTGGTCTCATTTCCATGCTTCCCACACCTTTCATCATTTTTCTATTTCTTTTATAATGTATTTCTAATTTTTTAATTCAAACAATCCTGAACACTCTGAGTGTATCAATACTGTTAAAAGTAAACAAGAACTAAAATCAATTACTACTACATTCAACCCCAAAAGGAGTCAAGAAAGCGTGAGGCGCTTTTTCTTTCTATGGGACTAAATGGAGGTTTACTATTGACAGTGGTAAGAATCAATACCACCTGTTTTTATTCAACTCAACAGCAGAGGGAACAGTGGCCAACTGAAAGATTCACTGGCTTGAAGAGGACAGCCAGGATCCCCTTCTCCACACTGAACACAATCCTGGGCACCACCCATCATCTGCTAGACCAGTGGTTGTCAACAGGGAACAATTTTGCCCCCCAGCGGGCATGTGGCCAAGACTGGAGACTTCTTTTATTGTCATGACTGAAAGAGGGGGCAGGTGGTTACTGGTATCTAGTGGGTAGAGATCAGGGATGCTGCTAAACATCCTTTGCAGGCACAGGAAAGCCCCCACAACAAAGAATTATTCGGCCAAAAATGTCAATAGTGCCGAGACAGAGAAACTCTGACCTAGATATTGTCCCAATTTTCAGTAAAAATACAGAACAGCTGGACCAAAGGCACCATGGTGGTGTGAAAGGATCACAAGATTAGGGGAGGAAGGGAACTAAATTTACCAGGGACTTGGTAGTGAAACGGATGACAAAGGAGTTCAAGTTTCCCTGGATGAGGATGAAACTGTGCCTGTACCCACAAGGTTAACATGGGAAACAAAGTAACCAAAGTCTGGAACCTCGAGCTTGTCTTGCAGAGCAGCAGGAAGACTGCTGCTAAGACAGTAACTTGCTGACAGACCTCCGCCTAACTAAGCATTCCGGAGGAGCACTGAGAAGCTAAAATGACCGACTGTAAGCTTCATACATCATAAGAAATATGAAAGTTACCCCTGCGCAAAAGACTCTCAGGACTTCAGCCCCCAAGGCCACATGCTCTCCCTCCCCGCCTTAGTCTCACAATGTGCTTTGGAAAAAATGCTTAGAATTGCATGTAGGCAAACTAATCTCTAACTGGTAGAAAGAACAATTTGTTAGCAGAAAATTTATGTCCTCTGCCCAAACTGTTCCTTCTGTCCCGGACAAAGAAGTAACTGAGGTTTTCTTAGATTCCTCAGGAATGTTGCATTCAACAGATCTGCTATGGAGAAGTGCCCAACATTCTGCGGTCATCCATCACCTGACATTTCTGAGCCTCCTCCCCAATCCTGTTTGCCTTTTATAAGTCATTTCCAGATCAGTTCTCCTCTGAGATGGGTTTTTTAGGACCAGAGTCTGCCATCTTCTGATATGCTAGCTTATTAAAATTCTTTCTCTACCACCTGCTTGGCCTTTTATCTTGCAGCGAGATCGAGCCCTTGCTCGGTATCACTACCTACAAAGCCTTGCGTTAGTCACTTTACATACACCGTCTCACTTAAACCTCTATCCCATGAACAAAGTGATCTATTCTCATCTTACAGAGGAGACGGCTGGACTCAGGGAGGTTAAGAAACGTACTCAAGGTCACTCAGCTAGAAAGTGGAGATATCATGATCTGAATTCAAACCAAATCTGTTTCATTCCACAATACTGGACTACAAAGCCTAGAGGTTAAAAGATCTGGACTTGATTCAAAGAGTTACCAACAGGAATTTGAGTAAGTCACTTAACTTTCCTAAACCTCCATTTAGAAAATAAGTCAATGGATAACGTGTGAAAATATAAATGCTGTTGATTGCCAACAACATATAATCATATAACCCTACAATGAGACACAAATGCTTCTCAGAAGGGAGGCATCACGATTACCATTTTTCCTTAAAAACAGAATTTATACAAGTGTGCACAATACCAAATTATACAGCATTTTTAAGAATCAAGATTAAACGTTCAAAAGACATTGCACTTTCCACAGCCATGAAACTACTCTTAAATTCTAGGAGGAAATAAACTAATACAAAAATATTTTAATATGAACTTCCCAAAGATTTTTAATCAACCAGCCCTAAAATGCTCAAGACTATATCAACAACTTTGATTGGACTCTCTCCACAACTGCAAGCAGAGGTCATGAGCAGAAATAAGGAGGAGAATGATGGATTACAAATCCATTACTGCTGCTGAGGAAACTACTATTTTCCGCATAAAGATAGGGTATTACATCTAGGTCAACATACTAACGAGGCAAAAAAATAATTCATTTCAACATAAGGTTCTGATTTTTAAAAAAACTACCACCAGAATCCATCAGTCTTTGACAACTAAACTACCAGGAAGTCCACAAACATAACTTAAACTACACTCTTCGGGGATTAAGTTCAAGAGAATGTAAACTGGGGTTTGTGCCTTCTGGAAATCACCACCACCAATGCTGCTTCTAAAAGCAAGTTGCACACAACCATTTTTCCCCTTGAAACACTAGATCTCAAGGCATGGCTTTGCTGTATTTTATAAATGTATCTTTTCATATCATATTAATATATTGTAAATAAACTAGAATTCCAAGTATTTCCCACTAATATTAATTCTGAGTTTAAAACCAACAAATGCATCAAACTAAAACAGTTTGAAATTAAATAATTTTAAAAGAGTTATCAAAGGCTGGCTTTAAATAAATAAAAATGCTAAAATTTGTTTACTTGACACTAAAAGTAAATGTTTTGGTGGAAGTGAAAGAATTGATAACATAATCTTGAATGTTCTTTATTTCAACCAATTTACATAAGGATTTTCATTAAACGTCATTTTACTGACTAGTTCTGAATTGCATCTTTCACCTTAAGCATTTTTACCCTTCCATCAACTTTGAAATACTGAGGGAGGATTGTTTTTCTGTTTTCAGAGCTTACAACGAAAAGGACCCAACCCACCCCATTTCCCCAACAAGCCGCGGGCAGCCGTCCCGTGACAGTCTGTACAATCACCAGCACTCCTGGCCCAGGCCCACTCGGACGCCCTCCTCACAGCCCCTCTTTCCGCCGCTGCCCGCACCCCCGCCACGCTCTCACCTACGTGGACCCCGCTCAGCCGCAGCGCCAGCACCGCCCTCCCCCGCGGGACCAGGCCGGCTCCTCCCGGGTCTCTGGTGGGAGGCTGGGGGGATGGCTTGGGCTGAAGCGCCTGGAGCGGGGGGCGGGGCGGGTAGCTGTGGCTGGGGTTCTCCCGTGGGAGACAGGGGGTGGCGGGGTGAAAGGACCGGGCCCCAGGCCTGCGAGGGAAAAAAAAGGAAGCCGCGGCGGGGGTCCTCCCGTGGGGGACGCGGGGCGGCGGCCCCACCTGCGGCGGAAGCGGCTCTCCCGCGTCGGGGTGAGGGCGCCCCCCCTCAGGACGAGGATGTGCGCGGCGGAGCGCTCACGGGGTCCGCAGCGCTGGTAGCCCACGGCTCAGGCCTGCTCCTCGTTGATGGGCGGGTCGTAGAGCCGCGGTTTCTCCCCCATGCTCAGGGCAGCCGCGACCCCCATCTCGCCCTCCGGCTGAGCCACCCCCCGTCTCTTCAGCTCTGCAGCACCGTCTCCGCACCGCCGCCTCCTCCTCATCCCTGGAACCGCCCCGCCCAACCTGGCCGCGCGCGCCGCCGCGGGGGACCAGGTGAGGACAAGGCCTGGGCCCAGGCGGCCGTGGGCAAGCGGAGGACAGCAACGGTGCTGACCAGAACGCCAGCGCCACCAGCCCTTAGCAACGCGATGGCGTCTGCTGGCCCCGCCCCGCCCCTGGTGACGTAATGACGCTCCAGGCCCCGCCCCGCGCCCGCACGTAGTGGCGTAATGGCGCCGCCGGCCCCGCCCCGCGCCTGCCGGGATGTTTACAAGCTAACGTAATTCGAGCAGCACGTGTAGATTCAGGGTACGTAAACACTAGGACTGGAGCTGCCAGTCTCACCTGGTCTCCATGGCAACAGATTATTTCTTCACAGAAAGGAAACCAACAGAAAAAAGAATATTTATTCAATTAAGTGAACATAGGCTGTACTTTCTTATTTCCAAGTAAGTCAGTATTTAATTTTTCAAAATCCTGTCTCTTATCAACAGATCTGTAATTTTGGTCGAACTATTCAAATTATAGACTATTTCCTCCTAGTCTATAAATTTAAAAATTACACTAGACAAGATCAGAGATCATCAACTGAGATTGCAGCAAAATCACTGGCAAAATTATCCCAAACTAGCTAGAGCTACATTTCAGACCTGATGAATCACAACCTGTGGTGAGAAGGGTAAGTCATTATAAAAGCTCCAGTGTGATTCTGAAATCATTCCTAAATAACTACTAGACTAACTGTTTGCTAAGATTCCTAAGCCAAAAACATTTATGAATTCATAAATTCCACCTAACCAAAGACATGTGGCAAATGCACACCTTGCATTCCTATATGAAAAAGGTATTGGGAATCCTTTAAATGTGCGAGCATCAGGTACAGCCTCCTCATGGCATCTTGAAATTCTTCATTGCCTGCAGATATACTTGTTGCACGCTGATATTCATAAAAAGCAAAAGCTGGTGATAGATAGGAAAACTGGTCTTCTCAAACAGCAGTGAGGCCAAGATCCTATAGCAATCAAAAGAGAAAAAGAAAAAGTGAAATACATCAATACTTAAAAAACCAATTAGAATAAAAAGGTTGAGGGCCAGCCCCGTGGCTTAGTGGTTAAGTGCGCGCGCTCTGCTGCTGGCGGCCCGGGGTTCAGATCCCGGGTGCGCACTGGCGCACCGCTTCTCTGGCCATGCTGAGGCCGCGTCCCACATGCAGCAACTAGAAGGATGTGCAACTATGACATACAACTATCTACTGGGGCTTTGGGGGAAAAATAAATAAATAAAATTAAAAAAAAAAAAAGAATAAAAAGGTTGATTATTTTAAGGTATGTCAAGAAAAGATTTTTAAAACCTGTCATAATTTTTGAAGCTTTCTATTATTATAAGGATACATTGAAATAAAAAAATAAAAGGAACTCCAGGTATGAGGTTTTACTTCTTAGAGAAATAACCAAAATACATCCAATACAATGATGTTAGTGAAGGTTACAAAATTTCTACTTCTTACTATCCACTAGCAAAGACCATACAGAATAGTCCTACCATGGAAGACAGTATCATTGAATTTTGAGGTCATATTTTATTTAACTTTAAAGAGTTTAGTAAAATTGAATCTGCTTAATTTGATTGCTCCTACATAAATTCAGTGGTAGTAGGGGAGAAAAGTCAACAAGTGAATTGCATATATAATTAAACTCAAACATTTACTGAGCATTTAAGGCACTGACTTTTATACCATAAGAGATAAAAAGGTAGAGAAGACATGCTACAGGCCTTCCGGGAGCTTAAAACATGTTTCTATGGAATGTTGAAGGCAGTTATTTCATTTATAACATCAAATGAACTATTGTTATCTAGACACATATTTTTAAAACCTGTTACAAATATTAAAAACTTCTCAAAATTCTAAATATTTTGATTATCATAATAGGTCTTTAGCATTTCTTGATTTCACATTCAAGGTTTTAACTGGTTCCAAGTGATCCCAAAGGTCCATGATCATCTATTCTTCTGTTTTCCAAAATATACTTTTAAATGCTTTGACAAGTTGATGAGTGAGTAAGGAAGATTTTAGCGGCCAAAGCTAAAAGTAACTGGGAGCCCAGAGAACATATTTGATAAAACAGTTTGCCTTTGATGGCTTGAAGGAACATGGAAAACAGGGCTCACCCAAGGTGGGGAGTCTACCAGGGAATCCTAACAGGTGAATTAGAAATAAATCTTTTTTAGGAATTTTGGATTTTAGTCGTTTGTTGGTTATATGTGTTGCAAATAACTTTTCCCACTCCAAGGCTGCCCTTTTCACTCTCTTAATGGTTTCTTTTGATGAACACAAGTTCTGAAAATATACTAATCTTTTCCTTTATGATTAATGCTTTTTATGTCTTCCTTAAGGTACTGTACAAAAGAAATCTAAATGGCTAATAAATAAGAGGCTTGACCTCATTAGTAATCAGGGAAATGCAAATTAAAGCCAAAATGAGGATATCATTTTTCATCTACCTAATTTAGTGTAATAGGAAAACAAAACAAACAAAACCAACGTGGAAAATAAAAACAAAATGAATACGAAAAATATATAACCCAGTTATTTTTAGTGAGGAATGATTTGAATAAGTACTTCACAGAGGAAATCCAAATAGTCGTATTCAGAAAAAGTCTGAACAAGTCCACCATTCTTCATATCTAGAAAGAAGTAATAAATTCTGGAAGTATTAGTGAATTTGGAAATTTTGGAGTCTCAGAACTTAACTCTCAACTTTCAAAACTACAAGCTTCATAAGGCAGGGACAGTACTTGCTTTGTTCAGGGCTAGAAGAGTGACTGGCACTATCATACACACCAAAAAAAACTGTTAAACACATAAGCAAATAAAAAAATGCATGAAACTACAAATTTCAGTATTAATTACCTTCCTGTGTTCTGACACTAGTAGCCTTAGTTGCATTTCTATTTCATTACTTATTAATGAAGCATCAATCATGGATGCACATAGAGGAAGAAAGGGAGGAAGGAATATTACAGCTCCTGGAGCACACACAGATTTAACTGCTTCTTCACTCAATGCTTTTCCATTTGGATTCATCATTCAACTCAAATATACGAATTTCTACTGAGTCAGAGGGCTGACACTTGCCCAGGAACATTTGATGATTAAAACACAACCAATTGTTCGATATGGACATGATGGTTTCGGCTGTTCAGCAACTGGAGATTCATCAGGATTGTAGATTTGTGGATGTACTTTAAAAAAAGTAAATCATAATTTTATATAATAAGAACTTAAAAATTAAGAAGGCAGCATCTTATTGGGGAAAAAAATTAACACTTAAGGCCATAACTATTTCCCAAGACTAGAGTTTAATATTTGTTTTTCCTTCTTATATTTCCACAATTTGATTACTCTATATTAATTGTATGGCAATTTTATGATATAGAAAACAACTTTATTCCTTTAACATGAGAATATATTCTATGTGTATCGTTAAGATGAAAAACATTTATCTCAGATAACACAATTAAAATAATTTGGCGATACATTATTAGGTACAACTAACCAACATGTTTATCAAACAGGGAAAAAAAGAACCCAGGAAAACGAGAAGAGGGCCCAGGGCTGTGACTTTAGGAACTCCAACATTTAAAGACAAGATGAAGGAAAACTGAGAACAGCCCAAGATAAATAATAAAAATTGAAAGACAGACAAACAATGAAAATTGAGAGAAGCTAAGGAAAGAGAATGCTCCAGAAAGGAGGGAGCATTTAACTCTTTCAAAATCTGATGACAGGCAAGGACTGAAGAAAATGTACAGTGAATTTACCAATATGGAGTTGGTGACCACACCAGATTTTCAAAAGAAATCATGATTTACAACGTGAATTTATTTTCTGCATAGAGATGATCATCAGAAAAAGCATATGCCAATTATCCAAAATTAGAAGTAAATATACTTTTATATCATGTTGGTAAAGAATATTTTAGGTGTATAAACTTTCTTAGAGTTTATTTAATAGCTATCTTAATTGAAGTAATTTTTTACATTGCCATCAAAAAAGCTCTAATAACTAAACTAACTATACTGAGTACCATCAATATAAACAAAGGACCTATAATTTAAAACATTTACATCTTCGTTTTAATATCCTTGTAAACTTAATTGACTAACCTGTGTCCTGTTAAACTCTCCCAAAAAGTGATGGTTCTATCAGTTCCACAAGTCATAACCCACACATGAGGTATTCCTTTGCCTTAGTCCCAACACAGACAAAGGCTTCTAATCCATATCCAAGAAGGCTGCACAGAAGATTGGCACCATCTTCAGAGTCACGCTAGAAAATGAAATGAATTAAAAGTACTGATTCCTTCTTATTGTCTCCTTGTTAAATATCTAAATACATAATTACAATTAAAAAGTATTATTAAATTTTTCACTTTTAATCATTAGCCCTGTGTTAAGCTGAAACAATGGGGGGAAAATAGAATATACTAATTTTATAAGAGCCTAAATTATTTTACAAAGTCAGTGCTCACAAATCTCATAGTCATAACATATACACTTTAAGAGGGGGAATTCAGATTCAAAAGTTTATAAAGCACTCATACAATAGAGAATGAAAAGCAGTAAGATTTTAAAGATGAACAGCTAAACAACATGAACAGACAAGCTGACAAATCATATAGCAGGAAATGCAAATAAACAGGAAAATTCTCAAACTTAAAACAATAAGTTACAGTATCTATACATGATCATTTAAAGGAAATACATAGGAAAAATGATTGCGTGAAGGAACAAAAAAATGCCAACAATGGCTATAATTAGAGTAGGTTATATATAATTTTCCCTTCTATTTTCTAAATTCTCTTTGATAACGTTATATTACTTTCACAATTTAAAAAAATTGTGAAAACTACAAAAATAATAGAAAATATCTGGTAATATGTTCTGTGAAAAAAGCATTATTAACATATTAAACAGTAAGGCTACAATTATGTGAAGATATCTATTTAAGTACAGGATTACAGGTAATACGCAAAAGCAAAAATAACTATTGAGTTCAGTGTTAGAATGAGGGATGATTTCTTTCCCCCAAAATTTTGCATTAGTGGCTCTACACTGTTGTTTTTTAATTAACTGTAATAAAACAAATAGCAGGGGCTGGCCCGGTGGCGTAGCACTTAAGTGCATGAGCTCCGCTTCCGCAGCCCAGGGTTCGCAGGTTCAGACCCCAGGCGCGCAGTGATGCACCACTTGTCAGGCCATGCTGTGGTGGCGTCCCATATAAAGTAGAGAAGATGGGCACAGATATTAGCCCAGGGTCAGTCTTCCTTAGCAAAAAGAGGAGGATTGGCATGGGACGTTAGCTCAGGGCTAATCTTCCTCACAAAAAAAAATTAAAAAAAAAAAGAAGCCAGCATTTTATAATCATTAAATTGACTTTTGAAAAATATAATATTCAATCTGTTAGACCCAGTAATTTCTATACTGAGATTTTATACTAAAAAAAATTTAAAAGAAAAATAATACAACCAAAGACATTCAATGCAAAATTTCATTCATAATGATATCAAAAAATTGGAAGCAAGCCTAACTTAGCCAAAAGAAACAGTTCCTACAATGGCGAAATGATTAAGTAGATTTTGTATACCAATTCAAGAAAATGTCATACAGCCATTAAAAGATGGAGATCATAAAGATTATAGCAACACATGGGAAAATGTTCAGAGCATAATGCTAAATTATAAAGCAGGACAAAATTTTATTCAAATCTTAATTATAATTATGGAAAAATGATATATACACAGGAGAGGAAAACAAAAATATAAAAAGAGATAAAACAATTGGTAACAGAATTATGAGTGAAATTTCACCTTTGTAACAGTTGTAATGCTGTTGTTTGTGCAAGAAAAATATGCAAGAAAAATATATTAACTAATTTTCAAGCTTCTAATTTAAGATGTGCTTTCTCTTTAAACTGGGTAAACAAAGTAAAATAGTGAATTAAAGGGGTGATTATTTGCTTTACAAAAGAATTATTATATAATAATTTAAAATATGTTCAATTCCTACTATATTTGAAATAAAAAAGTTTAAATTCATACATACAACTTTTGGGAACCACAGCATGGGAATAAATCAAAATAATTTTTTAGATAAGTAATATTTAACTGTTTTCCATTGTCTTTAAGAAAAAATCTAATTGACAAATCAATCTCTAATCTAAATAATTTCTTCCATTGTATACACTTTGCCTTTTGATTACCCACACTATTGACAAGTTCAGACTAAACAAAATTATTTCAAAACAATAATGGATTAAAGAAATTTCTTTTTTTCTTTTCTGTTTCAACAGAATTGGAATACTAAAGACAGTCTTACTTGTTTTTATATTATCAACATTTTTAGAACACAGATTAGGAAATATCCCATAATCTATAAAATTAGTTAACTGAAATGAATTTATTTAAGATTAACATCAGTAAATGTATACAAATTCTTAAATATATACTTATATTTGAAGCTAAACAAAATACCATGTAATCCAAGATTTTTTTTCCATATTCATTTTGTACTGCCATTTTCTCTTTTAAAAAAATGTATCATATAAGCAAATTTTAACACATGCGTACTACTAGAAGACCATGGTTCTGGTTCTGGGGCTGTCTCTAATTCACTGTTTACCTCTATATCTTGGTTTCTGACACTATAGTACTTGTAGGTCCCTACTTCACAAAAATCACATTACATTAAGAAATTACATGAGAAAATAAAGATGCTAAGTCTTCTCTTTATGTATTGACATTTAAATGTTAGGAAAAATGGTGAAAAGATTCTGAGTTGGTCAATCTGACAATATGTCCATGTTTTCTAAGTTTTTTCTTTTACAAATGTACCATAAATTCACAATAACTATGATGTACTGCTTTTTAATTGTATTATGTGTATAGGATACCTAGTTTCTACAGAGAAAGGCCAGCAGAGTGCACTCTGCTGCTTTTTACCTCTTCCTCCAATAACAGGGGCCCTTTCACAACAAAGGACATTAACAAATCTTGCGGCTTACCTTGGAGTATCCAGAAGACTCCCAGCTCAAAGTAGGTTAACATAGGAACAGACTGGTCTATTTATCCCATTTTCTTCCTGGAGGAGTAGCAGAAAACATTATCTGTAATGACAGATTAATCATTCCCAATTTTAATACCTTTTCTTAGAATACATTAATGTGGGATAAAATAATTCTGGATACCACTTATTGAGTGCTTACCTTGCATCCCGCACTAGGCTTCTGAGTGCTGTGCATACAATTTCTCTTTTAATCCTCATAACATCTTATTATTTTCATTTCATAGATGAAGAAACTGAAGCTACACCTATTATGCAACAAAGCCAGGATTCAAACCCTGAGCTGTCTGACTCCAAAGCCTGTGAACTTGAACTTATGATCCAGCAATCCCACTCCTGGATATATATCCGATGCAAGTGAAATCACTATCTCAAAGAGATATCTGCACACCCATAGTCACCGCAGCATTATTCACAATAGCCGAGATATGGAAACAACTGAAACATCTTTCAACAGATGATAAAGAAAATGTGGTATATATATACACAAAGGAATATTATTCAGTCATAAAAAAGAAGGATATCTTGCCATTTGCAACACCAGGAATGAACCTGAAGGGCGTTATGGTAGATGAAATAAGCCAGACTGAGAAAGACAAATACTGTGTGGTATCTCTTAGATGTGGAATCTTAAAAAAAAAAAAAAAAGCCAATTTCATAGAAATAGAGACTAGAATGGTGGTTGCCAAGGGCTGGGGGGAGAGGGGAATGGGTAATATAGGTCAAAGGGTATAATATTTCAGTTATAAGAATAAGTTCTGAGGATCTCATGCACAGCATGGTGACTATAGTTAGTAATACAGTATTATAAACTTGAAAGTTGTTGAGAGTAGATCTTAAGCATTCTTATCACACACAAAAAAAGTGAACTATGTGAGGTGATGGATGTGTTCATTATCTTGATACAGGTAATCATTCCACAATATACATCAAATCATCAAGTTGTACACTTTAAATATATAAAAATTATATTCACCAATTATTCCTCAAAAAGTTAAAAAAAAAAACTCCTCTGAGAAAAGGATAGGCAGGTGGGTGGGGGATGGAGAGGGGCTCTAAGCCAAAGTATTCTTTCATATTATCACACAGAATTTAATAATATATATCCAGACAGAACAAATAACTTTTCTGATTAACTGATACAATAATGATCAGAGCTCATTTTTAGTTTGTTGCCATTACACTTGGAGATCCACAGGAAGCAATGTTTTGGTAAACAAGTCAATTGAAAGCAGAGTTTTGAAAATCATTTTAGGAAAACATCTTACATTTTAAATACAGGATGTATCCTAGCACTTGAGCTGAATAACTACTGTGCACACAAGAGTCTCTGATGACTTTCCGCCACTGTGCTTGTACAGTTAGTACTACCAAAATCCCTATTTCCCTTAACTTCATGATTAGTGAGATGACACAGTCAAAGGGCCACTTTCTCTTCAAAGTTCACAGATGATTTAACACTCTCTATAATGGCAAAGCGCCTGAGAAATAAGACCTAACTCAGCCAACAGAAACACCACCTGTTTGAATTATCAGAACCACTGATGTCTTTTTACAACACAAAAACATCACTTCTCCAGTATAATCCCATACCTTAGCAAGAAAAAAACAACTCACCTATTATGTACATTTGATTATAGTGAGAAATATGAATTCTTATATGATGCAGGGAAAAATTACTATTATGAGTTCCACTCATACCTATGGTTCTCAACTCTAAAAGGCACTGATTTTTTTTTGCTTGTCCTCTCCCACCCCACTCCACTTCCTGGATGCAAGGCATTCATGGTGGTCTCTTATTCTCCATCTCCCTACACTATCTTAGGAGTCAGAAATAGAGACAGAACGAAGAGATTAGCTAGAAGAGCTCAAACAGAATGAAGAACCAAGGACAAGTAAGGAATCTAAGGAACAGAGAAAAGAGAAGGGAGAAGATTTAAGCACAGGGTGTTTTAAGGCACTGATTTTTAAAACAGAAAATCATGATTCTAATTTTGGAAAGAAGTAGAAAACTATTATTTAGATTTCTTTTATATTCACTCCACATTACCAATAATCTAGTCTAGTATGAGAATATTAAGTACTGAAATCACAATCTAAACATTAAAAGGACAGCCTCAATCCTCAAGTGATTGATAACATTTTCTTAAAACTTAATGGTCTTAATGGTCAATTTCTATAACTTATTTTTAAATTTCTTGCACTAGAAAATTTAAAAGCTATCATTAAGTAAATCACTATTGTACTATAGCAAAACAGCTTAGTGAGGGAGAAAAAGAACAATGGATTATTAAGTATAATGACCCTGGGAATTCTACAGATGTTTGGTTGGGATAAAGGTAATTAACTCACTTTCTGTGTGGGCCAGTTAGTCCTATTCTTACAACTCCACTAACATGCAAGAAAGGGATGAGCACCTAAAAAAGTAGATGCATTTGCCCTGAACCTATCATCAATAGTAGCATCTCGAAATACAAGATACATCACTATATGTTTCATGACAGCAATATTTCTAATATTATCTAAATATATCCCCATAAACTATTTAAATGTCTTGAAAAATCTCAATATTTCAGCCTCTAAACCTGCACTGTCCAATAAGAACACCACTAACCATCTGTGGCTATTTATATTTTAATTAAAATTAAATAAAATTTAAAATTCAGTTCTTTAGTCTCATCACACACATTTTGCGTGGTCAATAGCCATGTATGGCTAGGGGCTACCATATTGGAAAGCACACACATAGAACATTTTCATCATTGCAGAAAGTTCTATTGAATAGCGCTGCTGTAAACTATTTCCTCTCGTGCCTGGAAGCATTGGAAATTCATTTTCAGACCATATACACTAATTGTTTGGTTTAAAACTATAGTTTTTGTAATTAGATTGACTGCCTTAAATAACTGGTGTCGTTCGTTAATTGCATGTCCAGTCAAACACAGGAAGCAGTCAGATACATCTTTGGGGAATCTAAGTAAGATAAACATTGTATTTATTCTCTATTTATGGAAAGATGTGGCACAAACAAAAAAAGCACTATTCGAAACTGCAATTTAATGGAGTCTGCCACAAGTGAGTTGCTGTTTGATCTTAGAAAACACTCTTCACTTCTCTATCCTTCATACTGTTTACCAGAAGTGGCAATGCCTGGACGCTTAACAATCTTATATGGTTACTATGAGACTAAAGGACTTTAAGTGGTTCAAGTTTTTCTCACAATGAATTCTAAGAGACGGGAACTTGTTTAATAATATTTCCTAAAAGAAAGTCACAGTTCCTAGATTCCCTTAACTGCATACCCCATCCTCCTCCTTCTCGTCTTTCATTTGCCATTTCTCTGATCCACTTCCTCCTCTGTCCTTCTCCCAGTCCTCTCTGGTCTCAGATTCCACATGGCAATAAATAACCTCAGCTCAGACTAAACACACAGCAGGGAGCCAGTTATATTGTCATTGGTCCTGACATCACGGACCAATCACATTGGTACCTTGCCTGACCAGTCATTCAATGTATAGACAATGCTACTGGCAAGTCTGAAGCCATTTTCCTCATTTCCACCACTACTCTACTAGGATCTCCCATTCTCAAGCTCCTCATGTGGAAATTGAACAACTTTTAGGCTGTCCTAAAATCTAGGCACTGTAGGGTAAAGCTGGATGAATGCACAGGATCTGAGAAATATAATTCAAAATAATACTACACTATACTCATATAAAAGCATCTACATGAGGCTGAATACACATAAAATATTTGAATGTTCCTCATAATACAAAAAAATAAGGATCTGATCATATATTTTATGTTGGTTTGTTAACGACAGAACATGGGCTGAGGATACAGGAAAAATAGAGGCAGAGATACATAGTTGAAATGCTGCAGTTAAATATTATTGGTCACTGGCTTGGAGATCTTGGCTATATAGAATTACTACATGTAATATTGTTTATCTTAAAAAAGAAATACCATAACAAAAAACATATATGCCCAGAGCCCCAGTCCTGCACACAAAAGCTGAATTTACATATACATTGCAAAATGTCCTACTAGTTAATTATTTAGTAGTAAGTATCAATCAAGGACACACTTCAAGTTAAACAAAAATGGGGTTTCGGGGCCGGCCCGGTGGCGCAAGCGGTTAAGTGCGCGCGCTCCGCTGCGGCGGCCTGGGGTTCGCTGGTTCGGATCCTGGGCGCGCACCGAAGTACTGCTTGGTAAGCCATGCTGTGGCGGCGTCCCATATAAAGTGGAGGAAGATGGGCACCGATGTTAGCCCAGGGCCGTCTTCCTCAGCAAAAAAAAAAAAAGAGGAGGATTGGCGGATGTTAGCTCAGGGCTGATCTCCTCACAAAAAAAAAAAAAAAAAAAAAAAAAATGGGGTTTCATCTACTTTAAATCAAATATATTCAAAAAAGTGTTTAAAAAATCAATAATTGAAAATGAAAAGCAAAATAAAACAAAGATTGTATTATATTACTCCCTTACTCAGTGAACGACAGTATTACAAAATCAGCATTCTATTTTACAAACAAACTTTTGTTTGTCTGGAATAAATACATTTTACAAATTCAAGTTAAATGAAATTTACATACACAACAGTAAATCTCAAATACAGGTGTGAAGCTTTTCTAATACAATTTACAAATCTGTGCAAAAATCTTAACCAGCCGTCAGTTGTGTGAGGGTTGGATTTGCAAATATTCTCTCCACCACTGCTTAGCATATACAAGATATAATCACTCTTTCTCTGCAGTTTTCTGACATTCCAAAGGAAGCACGATATTTAAAAAAAAATTTTCAATTTCTATTTATTCTCCTTAATTAATTACAAAATATGTAACAAATCTATGCACTTCTTTCCATCTCTATTACAACCCTAATCTAAGCTATCATTATCTCTTAAGGGCCTCCTGACTTCCTTGTTTCTACACTTCCCCAGTACAATCTACCTCTATACAATTGTTCAGTGATCTTTTTTCCCCCAAGAGAGACATTTTTTTTTTTTTAATTTCTTTATTTATTTTTATTTTGAGGAAGATTGGCCCCAAGCTAACATCTCTTGCCAATCTTCCTCCTTTTTTTTTTTTTCCTTTTTTCAAAGCCCCAGTAGATAGTTGTATACCATAGTTGTACATCCTTCTAGTTGCTCCATGTGGGATGCTGCCTGAGCATGGCTTGATGAGCAGTGCGTAGGTCCACGCCCAGGATCCCAACTGGTGAACTCTGGGCCGCCAAAGCAGAGGGCATGAACTTAACCGCTACGCCACCGGGCCAGCCCCAAGACAGACATTTTTAAATAATAAATCATATTGTCATTCTCTTGCTTAAAACTAATAAATTGTAATTTTCTAAAAAGAGAGTACTTTCTGAGATCAACAGGTAAATACACTACTACGAAAACAAATACATAAAGAAGAGAAAGTCAGAATTATTTACCTCTGCATTCACTTCTTCAGATAATGTTTGATTGAGTGGTGGGTACATCTCAAATTTTATATTTACAATTCACACAGAAACTTTTGATTTCATGCCTGTAAATATAAATAAATATTTAGAACTTCAGAGGTCTCAATACTGTGTATATTCAGTCAACCAAAGTCTAACCAAAATAATTTAAGAATTTTGTGCTTTACCACTTACATGGAATAGACACAATATTCAACATCACCTTTAATATTCATATTAAAAAGGAACCAAATCAAATTAGTTTTTATTTTATGCAAAGGCCTTTATCTAATTATAAGGAGATTTCCTTTCTTAGCTTCCTAATAAGATTTTAAGGGACTTTTTGGACCTAAAGGATTTCGGATTCTAATGTATAACACCAACCAGACCTACGTTAAAAAGAAAGTCAAGCAACTGTTAACACCTCATTCTCAGAAAATATTTATACTCTGTCACATATAGTAATTCGCATTTATCCCTTCCATTTTTCATACCACATGTGAGTACAAATTTTCAATCCACGCCTGGATTTAAAAAATTAGAAAACAAATATACTTCACACCAGAACTATTTAATATTTCTTTGGTGTATCAGAATATACTTGTTTCTGGGTCATTACTATGATTATCATTTTAGGGCTATATTTGAAGAAAAAATTATTTTTCTTAAGGTTTCTCTTTTGAAAATAAATCTCTTAAATAAAAAGTAGAGAAAAAAGTTTTATGTAAGGAAAAACACATCCAGGGTCTGACTTATCAAAATCTAAATTACTAAGGCCATACTGTCCAATGGCCAGATTTAACTCTGTGACTGAGTTTCAATAACAAAGTAATTCTACTATATGTTATGCATAAAATATTGGTAGGTTTTATTTTGTTTTTCACTGTATCAGCAAATATGTATTACATATCAAGTAGTATGCAAGAGTCCAAGGAGACAATGGTAAGACAGGTACCATCTCTGTCCTCAAAGAGTACTATTCATTGACACTGACACTGAGCAAGCTGGCACCTCTCTGAGTCCCACTTTCCCACATGTAAAAGGCTAGGAGAATACCTAGTCCATATTCCACAAGAACTGCTGCTGCAAGAAGCTACTAGTACTAATGGGGATACACTGTATTCTGGGGTGTAATGGAGTGGAGGTTTTTTGCACATGCATGCATGCAAGTGTGTGTGTGAAGAATCTTAATTTTCTTTTTAGCCTTATACATAATCAAATACACTTGAAAAAAAAGCCCTCAAAATTTCAATATTCATTTCCCCTAAAAAACATTTTCCTTAAGACCAGATTGACTGTGAAGTTCTACACTCATACTATTGTTCAAGACAATTCCCAAGACTACAATACTGGAGTCCAACTGTAATTCTAATAAAATTCTTTTTACATTTTTCTCTCTTGGTTTACAAAGTCATTTAAAAATATAAAATATATTTATAAACAGACTATGGCTATAAAGAGGTGACTAAATATGATTAAAGATATTAATCACCATACCTACACGCATAAGTTCCACAGTAAGATTAGTCACTCCATTTTCTGAGCCTAAAACTGATCACCATTGGAGAAAGTACGATGCTACTAAAGTGGCCTCACCAAATATGTCTGTTTTGATTAGCACCATATGAGGATCACTTATTGATAATACTGTTGTTGAATCAGCCATTCTAGTTCCATCACTTAGCAACATAAACCAAATACACCATATAACATATTCAGTTATGCCAAATCAAAGAATATTTTTATTGAAAAGGATACTAATAATAACTTCTATAAAACCAAATATTTTGGTAATGCCTCAGAAAGTGTGCAAAAGACTAGGAATAAAAGTACAGTCCTATTTCTATAACTAACTTTTGAGAGAACTGGTAGAATTGTGACAAGTGATCTAGCTACTTAATGCATATCAGTGTTTTCTGATCTCTAAGAGATGTCTGTTCTTTAGAAGTACTTAACTAAAGTATATGCTACTACAGTAAAAAGCCTTCAAATATGTCAATACTAATGCTCGAAATAATTTTATCCCTAACCTCCAGAAATAATCACTGTATTATCTACACAAAACTGAAAGATCCAGCACCTTGAAGCTAGCAATTTAAGCCATTAACTACCTTATTAGGGTAACATTTTTCACCAGGGGGGAAAAATGATAAATTTTAATAGTGCATCAGCCATCTTAGTAATCTAAAATTCTGAGGATATAATTCTACCACTTTGCTAAGTTTACAAATATATTATAAAGATTTCTATATTGACAACTGAAATGTATGAAATACCTTTATAGAAAGGAGCAGTGTAAAACAATTATGGGTATCAAGTATCATAATTTTAAAGTTATAAAAATAAGAGTTATAGGGGCCGGCCTGGTGGTGCAAGTGGTTAAGTGCGCGCGCTCCGCTGCGGCGGCCCGGGGTTCGCTGGTTTGGATCCCGGGCGCGCACCGACGCACTGCTTGTCGAGCCATGCTGTGGCGTCCCATACAAATTAGAGGAAGATGGGCATGGATGTTAGCCCAGGGCCAGTCTTCCTCAGAAAAAAGAGGAGGACTGGCATCAGATGTTAGCTCAGGGCTGATCTTCCTCACAAAAAAAAATAAATAAAATAAAAAAATAAGAGTTATAGATTGACATCTAAACTTTGATTTTTAAAAGTTACACAACACCGTAAATGTAGACAACTTTTATAAATGAGAAGGATCACGTCTCATTCTCCACTATATCCCCAGCACTTGCCTAGCGTGGAGCCATGCCCCTAATAGGCATTTAAATATTTATTACTGGGGCCGCCCCCGTGGCTTAGCGGTTAAGTGCTCGTGCTCCACTACTGGCGGCCCCGGGGCTGGATCCCAGGCGCACCGTTGCACTGCTTCTCCAGGCATGCTGAGGCCTCATCTCACATACAGCAACTAGAAGGATGTGCAGCTATGACATACAACTATCTACTGGGGCTTTGGGGAAAAAAAGGAGGAGGATTGGCAATGGATGTTAGCTCAGAGCTGGTCTTCCTCAGCAAAAAGAGGAGGATTAGCATGGATGTTAGCTCAGGGCTGATCTTCCTCACAAAAAAATAAAATAAAATAAAAATAAATGTTTATTACTAAAGAACCAACCATTAAAACAGCCAAAAAATAATCTTAAAGGAAAATTAATTAGCAGAAAACAAAGCAAGAAGGTGGGTAGAAGTAGTTTATATAGAAAAGAGCAGTGGGGAAAAAAAATAAAAGACTAGGGAGATTCATCCATACAAAAGTTATTATAGGTGTTCTGCAATAAAACCTAACAAAGATTTACTCAATTAAATGACGATTTATTGTTGTTCCTTACCTAAGCTTTCTCTGTGTACTTCAAGTAAAAACTCTTTATGAAAATTTGGTTCACAGGCACATGGAAGAGGTTTAGAACGAAAAAGCTGGTTTTGAAAAAGGGAACATAAAGCAAAGGTTAAAAAACTTGTCCTGGGAAAGGCTCAGGTTCTTGCAGATGTTCCAAAAAAGCTTTTCCACTCAAAACCTGAAGGTAAAGATACCTCCGTGATGGATCAGTATCAGTTGTAAAGTGTAGCAATACATATGAAGAAACTGCCAAAGAACTTAAGGAATGTGATCAACACAATAGGAAATAATAACTTGACAGAAATAAAACCAAGACTGAAAAAAGAAAAAGAGTAACAAATTTACTGTATACCAAGACCGTTTGCACCCAGGGAAGGAAAGATACATAATATGATCTCTTTTTCTGAGTTTACTTTCTGGCTACTTTCTCCCAGCTAGAAAGGAGTCAGAACCAAGGTTTAGGATATCTTTGCTTTTCAGTTGCTTATCCAACATTCCTTTACCTCCAAAAACCAACTCAGACAATTATCAACTCAGAAGTATACTTGTAAGATAATTGTGTTACCATTAAAAAAGCGAGGTCGTACAATTTTTATAAAATATATCATTAAAACATGAGAAACAGGTGATCCTGTTTTTGCTTCCACTCTGCCACATGTTAAATCTTCTGATATACTTCATGCAAAACAGAATCTATGTTTTTCGGACGATTAGTCACAAAAACGTAAGTATTTAATTGTGGGGGCAAAAAAATGAAATGTTTTCTATCAAATAACAAACACTATAGGGGCCGACCCGGTAGCACAAGCAGTTAAGTGCGTGCGCTCTACTGCGGCGGCCTGGGGTTCGCCGGTTCAGATCCCGGGTGCGCACCGATGCACAGCTTGGCAAGCCATGCTGTGGTGGCGTCCCATATAAAGTGGGAGAGGATGGGCACGGATGTTAGCTCAGGGCCAGTCTTCCTCAGCAAAAAAAGAAGAGGGTTGGCAGATGTTAGCACAGGGCTGATCTTCTTCACAAAAAAAAAAAAACAAAAAAACAAACCACTATAGCACATCTATCCAGAGTACTATCCGCAACCAAATTAATGTTCCGCAACCAAATTAATGTTAAAAAGAAATACACATACTTTTTTTTTTTAATAGTGTTGACTATCTATCAGTAAAACAGGTTGTTTTGGCGAGGAAGCGAGTTCTTGATCGACACTGTCCTAGAAAGGCAGGAAAACAAATTTTTTAAATTAGAAAATCTTTAACAATTATAGTTCAACAAGGAAATACCAATAATGGGACTAAGAACTGAACCAAAAGTAGTAGGGAAGATAAAGCCCCCTCAAAAAACCCTTTATTTTCCTAACAATTAAAATAATGAAAAGCCTGCAAAAACGATAATGCAACTGTTCACTCCTTAAGTCCAATATTAAGGAATAAAATTGACTTCAAGCAATGTCCACAGAACGCTAAAGAAAAAGCCTTAATACCTTATTAAACAAGGTTAAATTTTCTCTAACCTCATGTAACATTTAGCTTATGATTCGACTGTGAACCGATTTGAATAAGGAAGCGACATGCACACAGCAGAATCTGTTACTAGGTTAATTTTTATAACATTTGGGTTTATAAACCAAAAAAGGATGCTGCATTAAAATACTTATTCCCTGGTGTATTATGAAACCCATCCAATTTTTACACTACAGTACCCAGGTTCTGAGGTCACTGTTTCTCACAACTGCCTCATTTTCAAAAGGCCTATTTACTAATTTGTGCACCGAGAGGCTATCATCCCACTACTGACCTATTTGTATGAAAAGATCTGAAGGTTCTCACACAATTATTTTCTTAAAGAAATTGATAATTTGTTAATCATAGAGGATATATTTCCAAGAGTGTGTTTATTTTAAAAATAAGTCTAATCTAAAAAAGTATACAACAATATTAGTGAAAAAGAGGTAGGTTATGGTGAACTAATTTGAGTAAAATATATATACTTAAAGTTACAGACCTACAAAACAAGAGAAAATTCTGTCACTATATAGAGAGGAATATGGTATTAACTCCAATTTCATTGATACATAATCCTACCTGTTACACTCAAGGGTAGTGTTAGCTTATACCTGAAACAAGGCTATTACTAGGCAAAAATGGTCTTATTTTAAAATGGTTTTACTAAAAGGAGAGGCTCCAAATACAGACCCTGTGAGCTTCATTAAGCATGAGAATATATACTCTCAAACTTTTTCCCTAAAAGATCACTCACAGTAACAAAATTAAGTTCTTTCATCACATCATCAATGATTCCTCAACATCTAAGGGCTTTAATCAAATCTTCTGTTGATAACTGTTGTTGATCGGGTGCCAATCTTCCCATACTGTCTCAGCAAGGATTTCTCTTATTCTGCCATGGACATCCATCTACGAAGAAAACTCACATCACAATTTACAATATTACAAAGCAGTCAAATATTGCCAACTAGCTAATTTCTTTCTAAAATACTAAGCCAAAGAAAAAAATAATGGGAGAGTAGATAGACTAAATTCAGGAAGGCTTCTCAAGCTAATAGTAAATGTAAAATTGTTAAACAGAATTCAATGAGAACAAAGAATTTTAAAGGGAAAAAACAAAAAATTTTTTAAAGATGAATTTTCTTAGTACACATTCTAGAAATAGTCTCTACTAGTTATTTACTACCCTTGTTACCATTTCCCCACAAATACACTCAACCAAAACAAATCTTTTGAGAGAAAGTACAATACAATCAAAAGAACACAGAACTGGTGGGGGTGATCAAAGTATGAATTCCAGTTTTCAACTTATTAGGTGTGACCTTGACTTAACTTATTTACCCTTAATCAATCTGGTCAATAATCTTTCCCTGTCAAGATTATCGTGAGGCTTGGATCAAAGATGGCAAACCCCTAACACAAAGCGTGGCAAATAAGCGCACAATAAACGGTAGCTTGTATTACTTCAGCTTACTGCATTCAGTTGAGCACCTCAAAGACACAATGTTCTTCTTGAGCTCCGAAGGATCACAAATACTTTCATTACAAATCCTTTAGTAACTTCTCTTTCATGCCTTCTTTAAGAATTGCTGATTTGGTTCAACTTCAATGACACCGCAAGGTTCACCCTTAAAGTAATTCTAATTCCTGACCTCCGAATAGAAACCTGCTCTAAACACAACTTATACTCAATCTGACTTCCAGAAATCGTTCGACAAACGCTTCATTTTCACACTGTCCTACAATACTAACACCATTCTATCACCTCAGACTCCTACTGGCACTTTCTGGGCTTGTTCTTTCATCGAGAGACTTGCTCTTTCCTCCGGCTTCAAACTCGCAGCTCGGCGCATCCCGCGTTCGGCGTCTCAGCCTTTGCTCGAGTCCACGGCAAAAAGGTGCCGTCGTCGGCCGGGCCAAAGGACGCCAGGCTGGGCGCTCCAGGCCACAAGGCGGGCAGGAGCGCGCCCGCGGCCTCTCTACCTTGCTCAGGGGTTGGTGGATAAGCTGCTTCAGCTCGGAGGCTTTCTCCAGAGGCAGCGACATGCTGGGCCGGCGCCTCGCCGCCAATTCTCCCCGCTTCAGGCGCCCCAGCCGGCCCGGGAGCGTTAACCCTGGCTCAGCAAAAAGCCGACGACACCCCTCACTTAGTGCAGCTCCCAGGCTGCGGTGATGACAGCCAGACCCCACTATTTCAAAAGACGGCGGAAGAAAGAACCAGGCCGTGGGGCTGTCCTCTGCCCTGACTGATCATCTCCGCCTGCCGCTCCCCTTCCCTTGGGGACTCCACTCCGCGACCTCAGGGCACCGCATCGCCTTGCCATGCTAGGGTCTCTGGATGCACTACCCGCCTCCACATCTGCCCCCCCTCGGGGTCCCTTTCTCCCCTCCGAACCGGCAGGTAGCTGGACCGGCCCCTCAGGACCCCTCGCCCAGGCGGTCGAAGGACCCCGCCCACCTGGTCCCGCCCCGCCCGCGTCACGCGGCGCTCTAGGGACTCAGCGGGCGGATCCGGCGCGGAGTTTGCGTTTCTGAATGATGCTCCTGGATGTCTGGATGATGCTGCTGCGAACGTGGTTGTACAAATACCTGTTTGAGACCAGTTTTCAATTCTTCCAGGTGTATACACAGAAGTGGAATTGCTGGATCATATGGTAAATCTATTTTTAATTTTAATTTTTTGAGGAACTGCCCTACTGTTTTCTACAGCGGCTAATACCATTTTATGTTCTCACCAACAGAAGGGTTCCAATTTATACATCTATAAAAAATACATTTTGGAAAGCGTTAAATTTTGTAAAAAGCATCAACCCCTCAGGTCTGGAGTTCAGTGAGGCATTTCTAAAAGCAGGGAAATGCTGTGATTTAGCATTTTAACTCTTGGGGAAGGGCTTTATTAAAAATAGCCATGGATATTTAGCGAGATTGACACCTTCTCTTTAGAACAGTGAACCTGCAGGATTCCTGAGAAAACGGCACAGTTGAAGCGTAAGCTTTTAGTCAGTGAGTGTTGTGAAAGGCAAGAATAAAATCATAATAACCTTTCAAATTAAAATGACGTCAAAGTCCATTAATAATCCAAATGTAGAGATGACTGTTATTTGTAGATGGAGCCTAGCTGCCAGCCTGGTTCAGGATTGCTTAAGTGTTGGAGAAAGAACGCAAAACACCAGGTGAATGAAGCTCATCCACGCCCTGCCTTAACTTCTTGCCTGCCGGCTCCCTCCTGTCCCATCTTCCACAATTTTTAAGACTGTGTGGAACACTTAAGAGTCTTGACTTTCCTTGCAGGATTAGCCCCATAAAAGCAATGGCCTAATCAGAGTCATGTCGCCAAAATCATTATTCTCCCTGGTACCCAGACCCAAAATTTCTGAGTCTTCTTTGATACCTTCCTGGATCTCATGTCTTGGAAATCATTGTGCCTTCAGGTTCTTTTTGGAAATGTCTGAGCTTTGTCCCTTCTTTTCTAAGTCTAAAGCCATGGCAATTTGAGACCTAATTATATCATGCCTGGAGCCCTAAAATCACTTCCTGGAGACATTCTGCTGTGACAATAAAAGTATGCCATAAATTTAAAAGTGTCTTCATCATCCTTGGTGGTAAGTCTGTGAATGCTAACGATTTTTTATGCATTAAATTATATATAAAATTATTAGTTGTATTAAATTGATCAGAAGCATATAAATATATTGTAAAATTTGATAATTATTAAATGTAAAATGTAAAGTCTGTTGAAAGTGCATCTGTTATTGAGATGGATGAAGCTAGCTTTTTTCCCAGTTTAGCAATCTACAGATGGTATTATTTGTGACTAGAATGTGGCAGTGTTGAATTTCAAGTTTCTCTCCCTCTTGTCCTTTTCCCTCTCCTCCCCTCACTCCTCCCACCCTCTTCCTCTGTCCCCCCTCCCTTCTTTTCTTTCTTAGTCTAGATGTAGGTACTAAGAAAGCTTGCTGACAAAAATTGGTGAAAATGGAAGGAGTTTTGATATAGGAATCTCAGTTGTTTGAAATTCTTCTAAGTTGCATGTCAAAAGAATATGGTAATCTATAATAAAAAATATTTTAAATTATTTAGCAGCTGATGACTTCATAATGACCATTTAATTTTGTCAAAGGCAAGAATTGGAAACCATTTGATTTGCAAAAGGATTTGTTACCCAGTCCTTAAAATCATTTAATGTCTCAATTTGTGGAAAGTGTATTAAAAAGACTTCAATATATCAGGTATTATTCCTATTAATCTTTAACTTTGAGGTCCCTTGTTTATAGAGCTAAAATTACATGAAACTGGGGTAAAAAAAATAAGCCCATAAAATTGGACTTTTGTACTTTAGGAATCTACCCATCATTTCTGAACACAGATCTATAAATGCCACATTTATATTATCTAGGAAGTCATTTCAAAGTCTTTGAAAGTTATGATACTTCAGAATTATTATATATAAGTAAATTCTAATTTTATTTCATAGTAAAAATGATTTTTTGTAACTATATGTTTGACAGAATTGGAACAGATTTGAATCTGCAAAAGAGGAACTAATTCTAATTAAATGAAGCTGGCTTTCTAGAATTTAAGATGTTGTATCCTAGAACACTTTGGAAACATTTTATCTGCATAGAAGAAGATGGTCTGTTTTTAAGATTACAGGTTATATTTTTGTAAAAATTGACATATCAATTATGGGGCATATAAATGATGTATTAAATTAAAAGATGCATCAAATTAAGAGATGAATTAAATGTTACTGCTAAGTGCATGATTTATGGTAGAAATCTATAACATAATCTCTTTTTTAATCTTCAGCCCAAAAGTACATGGAATAAATGAACATAGGCAAATGCAGGCAAGTGGGAGGTTTGAGCTCAAGTTAAAAATGAATATGTATTTACAATATCTAATGTTTTGGCAAAGGTTAATGAAAATGTTTCTTCTACCTGGGTGAATAATATAAGAAAATATAAGACATTAACTTACCTATTACTCATATATCCCTTTTAGTTAAAGATGTACTGTCATTTTATAGAAATAATATGGAAGTTTTTACCTCTTCTGGAATCATGCAAAATATGCAGCTGAGACACTCTTCAGCAGCAGAGACTGAGACAGAGGCTTGCATGCAGGTGGCTTATTTTGCAAAGTGATCCCAAGGAATAGAAGTGGGAGATAGGAAGGCTTGAAAGAGGGAAGGAGGAAAAGCCAATCCAAGGGTCTGTTGTTGAGCTGGTCACCACTGTGGGCAACTGCAGCTTAGTCCTGCTAAGGGCCCTTTGGGGAGTCATGTGAAATATGCCTTAAAATTGTCCACCCAAGGGATATATTAGAGGAGTATTCATCCTCTGGCTCTTGTTCCCATTGGTTAAGGGCCACCTCATGGAATCTTAATTATCTCCCTTCCAGGTTTGTGCCTGTATCAAAGGTGGATGTCCCATGTGGCAGCAGCAGAGAGGCCCTGGGATAGAAAGTGAGGATGTGAGGTGCCGCTGAGGTTACACCAGTGTGTGCAGCTGGTTGGCTGGAGTGCATGGATAGGCCTAGAGGATGGGAGATGGGGCACAAGAAGTGTCTGATTGACATCTTGACACCAAATGCTGTTATTACTAAGAGTGGTGAAAATACAGAGAGGCTGGATTTGCAGCAAATTAGTCTCCTAGCGCACTAGTTGTTTTGTTTTGTTTTACAAATACTTACTAATCTAAGAAACATAGATGAGGCCTGGGAATCTTGCCATGTGTTGTCACCTAGGTGGAATAAGGTGACACTCTTTGAGTTTTTACCTACATTCTTTGCTTTTCCACGATCTGCCCTCAGAAGTGCTGCATCCTTTGACACTAATTAGCTGGTAGAAGAGGTGAGACTTACAAGAAAGTTGTCTTCACTTCTGCCTCCCCATTCTACCATATAATGAATAGGTGATGATCAAGAGTCCATGCCTACACCAATGTTTGGAATTTTCCTGTTCTTTGGCCTCTTGGAGGTTTTTACACCATAGTTCATTTCACAATGAATGAGAGGTAAAACTTTTGTTCCTGAAGTGGGAACCCTGCAGTACAGGGTCACTGTGATAGGGGAGGCTGGGAAAGGAAAACCAGAGTAACCTTCCTCAGGTTCTCAGACAGGTCAGCTTTAAGAAAAAACACAGATGGAGGTTGAGGATATAGAAATTGACTTCCTTACAACCTTCCATGTCTGTGTACACCTCAGCAAATCTCTTTTCCAAGGATTCTCTCATCTTAGTTGGATATCTGAGATATGTGACATCATTGCCTGCTTTGCTGTTGCTTCCTGCAACCTGGATACAACCCTATGGCCAGTACCTAGAGGGATTTAGGCAGTTGCCAGCATTGAGCTCTCATGGGGAGCTGGGCTGGGGAAAAGATTTCTGAAGTATAGATGTTATTTTCTTTACAAATCTTAGTGCTCTGGAATTGGTGAGTGAATAAAAGCAGATAGCCTTGTCTTCATGCTCAACAGGGTGGCATTTGAATGCTTGTTCAGATTTTTCTTGGAACTTGTTTCTCAATCACAGGAGATTTTTTACCAAAACGGAAATGTTCTTTGTCAGCAGGAGAATATGACTAGATGTGTTCTCATTATGTCCATTGGGAGCTTTTCTTCTAATCTACATTTCAGATGACATTAAGAGATGAGTCTTTAGTCGCAGAATTCTAGTAGGAGGGAAAAAAAAAGTAGTGCTGTTTACTTTATTATTGTTAAAATGTGAATCATGCCCTTCAGTTGATGAGTTCTCATCGAAGCTTCAATGGAAGTGGAAGATGGAATAAAAACAATTTTTTTTAATTTAAAAATATCACTCTTCCATTTCATAGAACTGCTTACAAAATGATTTAGCTCAACTGTTAGTACAGGTTTTTAACATTATAGCTCTTTAAAGGAAAGAAGGGCACACAAGGTGAAGGGGCAAAAGGTCGTTTTCAATATGCTTCTATTATTTTGAAAAAAAAAAACATAATCAAGATACTTCTAATTCTCAAAGAAACTAGTTTTTAACGTATATGTTAATATACTCTGGCAGTAGTTTTGTATTCATAAAAAAGGAAAACTTCTGGCAATTTAAAACAATTTAAATCTAAACTGAAATAAGTTATGTTGATTTAAGTAAACTTCAAAACATATTGACTGAAAAGGTCAGCAAATGTTAGTGAAAAATATGCAGGTCAGTATCCATTGCATACCTGAATTCTTTGTCTTTATATAACATTTCAAGCAATTTTCCACATTCTGGTTGGTAATTAGGCATGTGGTAATGGATTGCATTTATATAATAATTTTTAGGAAAAATTTTGAATTCTTGCTATGGGTGCATTTTTAATGAAAACATGTTTTTCAATAGGTCATCTACAAAGCATTGAAACAATATGAAGGCCCTCTCTGGAAGGTAAGTTGGGATTTGTTTTAATTATAAAACTGGAAAGAATTCTCAGGTCCTCTGTTTTTGTTGAAAAATTTTTCCAATTGTTTCTGAAGTATGTGTCATTTACTCTCTCTTTGATCTTATAAACCATTTTTATACTACTAGACTTCATGAGGCTTCCACTGGTTATAGCCATTACTGTCTTTTGTGTGGATGGTCTTAACACTTTTAGGTGACCAAGTCTGTATGGAACAGAATAGGGGAAAATATATTTTTTCTCACTTAATCATAGAGTTACAATATTATTTTTGTTATGAACATTGAACCATGGAGGACTTAGGAGGATTTAATATTGGAATTCACACAGAGCACACACATAAAATCTTTCTGGTTGTAAAAATTTCTGTGTTTTGGAGTTCAATTATTTTCTAGAATTAACTCTTTTAGAGTACATAATTTCTTTTGCAATTGCAAGCACTCCCTCTGTATTTTTATATACATGTATGTTTATATTGTTTAAAATAAATTTAGGGTAATTCTCTTCTAAAAAGAAGTTCATTCAGGACTTTGAGGAAATTGTCTTGGATGCCCACAACTGATATATTTCCTGTAAATATCCCTGAACAGTATTGTTAAAACTATAAACTGTTCATCATTGATCTTAACAGTATGGCATTTCTTCTGTTCCTGTCACTCTGTAGTGATGTTTTCATTACTGCATCTAGTACCTAAGTTCATGTTTGATCATTTTTGAATGTTCAGTGGTACTTTCTAGATGAAAGACTCAGATAGAACTGTCATAACTTAATTAATTTTTATCAGTCAAGTATTTGAATCTAGGTGTATCAGCTTGGAAAATCTTTGTCATTTTCTCTTAGAGTTCAGGATTTTTTGGCTGGAGATCATTCTGAGTAGTGTTAAAACATGGAGTCCTTTCATGGTATAGGAAACAGTAAGTATTATAATCCTTATACTTATTAAATTTCAGCGTCTAAATTTTGAAAAACTAAAAATTTTCCCATCTCTTTTCCTTTTGCCTTAATAATTTAATATTTATTTTGAAGGCCTGATGCAGTCCATAATATTTATCGCCAAGGATGCAAACACCTAACTCAAGCAGTATGCACGGTAGGATGACACACGCATCTTTTGCTCAAACTGTGAAATCAGTTCTGCAAGTGATTGTCCTAAATCATTTGTATAAGCTGCCTGGTAAAATCTTGGAGTTCTAGAGAATAGTGTAGAAAGCACTTGTATATGTTTTTATTTGAGAACAAGTGAAGTTGTGGAATCTCCATTTTAAAAATAGCAACTTTTTGTGGGATGAGAGATGAGTGATTCAAACGCATTCATACAGAGCTTTTGTTTTTATGTGTTTGTACATAGGTATCTGTACATATGCATGTACATATATAAATATGTATATATGTATGTACATGAGTGTGTATATTTGTACATTGGTAAATCTGGATAATAGAAGGTTTTTTGATGTTAAAATAAAATTTAAAGCCTATGTCAAAATCAAGATTTTTAGATTCTCCATATTTACTTCTGACTGTTTTACTTCACCAGCCAGGAGAAAAGTGAGTTTTTTCTCTTTAGAGGTTGGTCTAAGACTGGAGCCTAGGCATGCTTTCTTGTTGCCCACTTCAAGTCCTTTAGGGTTGTCAACATGCCATGGCAGTCCATCCGCTCTCTAGAGCACAGCATCTGCCTTTCTCAGTGTGAGCACTCTGAGAAGACTAGCATTATTCCCATTGGGGAGTCACCAGCTTAGCTGCATTCCCTGGCAGTACAGCCTAATTTCACAAGCTGGTCCCTTCAGTGTCCTCACATTCCTTCCTCCTTAAACATTAGAGCAGAGGGCCAGGGAACATCTCTCTAATCATACTCATCTAATCTTTTCTTCTGTTGATGAAATCCTGGCCATTCTCTTCTGTTCCTGCTCGTTTCATCTACTTAACACCAAACTTTTCCTTCGTTTGGGTCCTTTATCTTGTTCTTGTCTACCTTAAAGCAAAAAATAAATAGGTTGTTCCCCCACCCTTTCGAAATTTCTTTATCTTTAACTTCTCTGGAATTGATCAGCTCCTGCTGTGTTATGCCTCACCCTTGTTTTATAACTTTTGTTTCTTATATAAATGTCTGCTTAAAGCCTGCATTTCAGTACAAGTTAATGGGCATTCATTGAATGACTGCTGCAGGGCAGGCTCTCTTCCCTGTCTAGTTTTTTTTTTTTTTTGGTGAGGATGATCAGCCCTGAGCTAACATCCGATGCCAATCCTCCTCTTTTTGCCGAGGAAGATTGGCCCTGCGCTAGCATTTGTGCCCATCTTCCTCTACTGTATATGGGACGCCACCACAGCATGGCTTGACAAGCAGTGCCTCAGTTTGTGCCCGGGATCTGAACCTGCGAACCCTCAGGCTGCCACAGCGGAGTGCGGGCATTTAACCACTATGCCACCAGGCCAGCCCCTTCACTTTCTAGTTTTTTAAGGTAGAAACTTAGTTTGTTGATTTGAGATCTTTTTTATTTTTTAATATAGGTGTTTACACCTATAAATTTCTTTTTTTTTAATTGCGGTAAAATACACATAACATAAAACTTTCCATCTTAACCATATTTAAGTACTTTTGCATTATTTTGCAGCCATCACCACCATCCATCTCCAGAACTCTTTTCATCTTCCCAAACTGAAACTCTACCCATTAAACGATAACTCCCCATTCCTCTCTCCCCGCAGCCCCTGGCAGCCACTATTCTATTTTCTCTGTCCGTGAATTTGACTACTCTAGGTACCTCATATAAGTGAAATCATACAATATTTGTCCTTTTGTGACTAGCTTATTTCACTTAGCATAATGTCCTCAAGGTTCCTGCATGTTGTAGCATGTATCAGAATTTCTTTCCTTTTTAAAAATTTTTAATTGTGGCAAAAAAGCACATAATATAAAACTTAACATCTTAACCATTTTTAAGGGTACAGTTCAGTAACTTTAACTGTATTCACTTTGTTGTGCAACACATCTCTAGAATTTTTTCATCTTGCAAAACTGAAACACTATACCCATTGAACAAGATCTCCCTATTTTCCATACCCCCACCCCCATTTTACTTTCTGTTTCTATGAGTTTACTACTTTAGATACCTCATGTAAGTGGAATTATACAGTATTTGTCTTTTTATGACATATGACTTAGCATAATTTCCTTTAAGATTCATCGATGTTATAGCATGTGACAGGATTTATTTTTTTTAAGGCTGAATAATATTCCATGGTATGTGTATACCACATTTTCTTTATCCATTCATCCATCAATGGACATTTGAGTTGCTTCCACCTCTTGGCTATTGTGAATAATGCTGCAATGAACATGGGTGTACAAATATCTCTTCAAGATCCTGCTTTCAATTCTTTTGGATATATACCTAGAAGTAGAATTGGTGGATCATATGGTAGTTCTATTTTTAATTTTTTGAGGAACTTCCATACTGTTTTCCATAGTGGCTGCACCATTTTACATTCACACCAACAGTGCACAAGGGCTCTAGTTTCTCCCAGTCCTCACCAACACTTATTTTCTGTTTTTTTTTTTTTTTTTTTAATACTGGGCATCCTAGTGAGTGTGAGGTGGTATCTAATTATTGATTTGCATTTCCCTGAAGATTAGTGATGTTGAGCATGTTTTCATGTGCTTATTGGTCATTGTATGTTGTCTTTGGAGAAATGTCTAAGTCCTTTGCCCAATTTTTGATTGTTTTTTGTTGTTGTTGTTGGTATTGAGTTGTAGGAGTTCTTTGTATGTTCTGGATATTAACTCTTGTCAGATATATATGATTTGCAAATACTTTCTCCCATTCCACGGGTTGCCTTTTCACTCTGTTGATAATGTCCTTTGATGCACAGACATTGTTAATTTTGATGTAGTCCAATTTATCTATTTTTTCTTTTGTCACTTGTGCTGTTGGTGTCATATCCAAGAAATCATTGCCAAGTCTGGTGCCATGAAGCTTTTCCCCTGTGTTTTCTCCTAAGAGTTTTATAGTTTTAGCTCTGACGTTTAGGGATTGATTTCTCCTGAGGCCTTTCTTTCTCGTTGGCTTGCAGATGGCTGCCTTCCTGCTGTGTCCTCACATGGCTTTTTTTCTGTATGCAGGCAGCACTGATTTTTCTTCCTCTTCTTATAAGAACACCAGTCATGTTGGATTAGGGCCTCATCTTTATGATCTAGTTTAACCTTAATTACCTCTTTAAAGGCCCTATGTCCAAATGTAGTCTCATTGGCAGTTAGGGCTTCAACATATGAATTTTGGGAGTACACAGTTCAGTCCATAACAATCACTATTGTCACTCCAGCTCTCATATGGGTACTGTTTGCGTGGTGTATCTTTTTTCTGTCCTTTTACTTTCAACCTTTTTATGTCTTTGAATCTAAAGTGTGTCTCTTGTAGATAGCATTTAGTTGTATCTTGGTATTTTTATCCAGTTTGACAATCTCTGCCTTGTGATTGGAATGTTTAATGAATTTACACTTAGTGTTATTATTGATATGGTTGGATTTACATCCGCCATTTTGCTGTTTGTTTCTGTGTTCATGCTATTTGGTTCTTTATTCTTCCCTTTCAACATAAAATAGATATTTTCTGTGTATCATTTTCTTTTGTTTGTATTTGACTATAATTTAAAGTTATTTTCTTAATGGTTGCTCTAGGTTGGTTTTTTTTTTTTGTGACGAAGATCAGCCCTGAGCTAAATCCATGCCAATCCTCCTCCTTTTTTTCCTTTTTTCTCCCCAAAGCCCCAGTAGATAGTTGTATGTCATAGTTGCACATCCTTCTAGTTGCTATATGTGGGATGCCGTCTCAGCATGGCCAGACAAGCAGTGCGTAGGTGCGCGCCTGGGATCTGAACCCCGGGCCGCCAGTAGCGAAGCACGCACACTTAACCGCTAAGCCACGGGGCCGGCCCCTGCTCTAGGTATTATAATGTGCGTCTTAATCTATCACAATCTACTTCAGATTAATACTAACTTAATTTTATAAAATATGTATGAGAACTTGAATGTAGTTCTATTGCCCACTTCTCCTTTGTGTTAGTATTGTCATATACATCATGACTGTGTATGTTTAAAAAGCTAACAATACAGTGTTAGATTTATTGCTTTATACAATCTTATGTATATGTTTGGTTTTTTGTTTGTTTTAAAATTTTTATTGAGCTATCATTCACATTGCATACAGTTCACTCATTTAAAATGATTCAGTAATTTTTTAATGTTCGGAGAGTTGTACAACCATCACCACAGTCAATTTTAGAACATTTCCATCACTCCAGAAAGAAACTTCATACTCATTAACAATCATACCCCATTGCCTGTCAGTACCCACCACCTCCCAATCCCTAGGCAACCATTAATATCTCTCTCTATAAATTTGCCTATTCTGGGCATTTCATATAAATGGAATCTTATAATGTGTGGTCTTACTGGATTCTTTTGCTTCGCATAATGCTTTCAAGGTTCATCCATGTTGTACCATGTATCATTACTTCATTCCTTTTGTGGCTACGTAATATTCCATTATATGGATATACCATGTTTATTTATCCATTCATTCATGGATGAACATTTGGGTGGTTTCCACTTTTTGGCTATTATGAATAATGCTACCGTGAGCATTAGTGTGCAAGTTTTTATGTGGATATATGTTAAGCTCATATGTTTTTAAGAAGAAAAGAGAGGAGAAAAAATATATTTGTAGAGTCTTTTGTCCTTACTCATGTTTTTACCATTTCCGGTTCTGTTTGTTTATTTTTTCCAGTGGATATGGGTTACTCTCTGGAGTCATTTCCTTGCTCCAATATAGCTCCATTCCCTCCCTTCTTTTTTGTACTATTATTGTCATATATATTACATCTTGATATGTTATAAGTGCCACCATACAATTTTATAATTATTAAGTAGTTGCTTTAAATAAGTTGAGAAGAAAAGAGAAAAATATATTTATATTTTATTTTAGAATTAGGTATGCAATTAACTTTACCAGTTCTTTTTATTTCTTGTTGGTGTCTCAGCCTAAAAATTTTCTTTACTCTTTTTTGTAAAGTATACCTGCTCAGAATGAATCCTCTCAGTCTTTGTTTATTTGGGAGTATCTTATTTTGTTTTTGTTTAGAAAAATAGTTTTCATTTAGAAAAATAGTTTTACAAGACATAGAAATTTTCTTTTAGCACTTTGAATATGTCATCTTCCTACCTCTGTCATCTATTGTTTCTGATTTAAAGTCAGCTGTTAATTTTATTGTGTTTCCCCTATACCTGATGAGTCATTTTTGTCTTGTTTCTTTTAAGATTTTCACTTTGTTTTGGCTCTCAGCAGTTTGACTAAGATGTGTCTAGGTATAGACCTTTCTGGATTTATCCTGCTTAAGTTTATTGCACTTCTTGAATGTGTAGATTAATGTTTTCATCAAATTTGGGAAATTTTCAACCATTATTTCTTCAAATATTTTTTCAGCCTTTTTTTCTCTCTTCTCCTTCTGTGACTTTGGTTGTCTGCTGGTACATGTGATAATGCTCTACAGTGATTTTTTTTCTTCCGCCATCTCAAATTTTCTGTTGAGTCCCTCTTATTTCAAGTTCTTGTAATTTTCAACTCCAGACTTTCCATGTGGTTCTTTTTTATAACTTGCCTCTTTTTTTTATAATTTCTGTTTGCTGTATTATTGTCATTATACTTTATTTAATTCTTTGGTTTTTAGTTTTTGAACATATTTCTAAGAGCTTATAAATTTCTGGCTCATTTGCCAGTTTGTTGCTTGCCTCAAATATATTTAGACCTCACGTGCTGTGATGTTGGCTTTTCCTGACTGTTTGCACTGAGATTGCTGTTGTTTTCCAAAATCCCCCAGGCTTGGAATTTTCAAAGCCCTCCTCTAAATAAAGTCAGCCCCAGTATTCAAAGTCTGCCCCATCTTGGTACAACTTTGCCATAGAATTAGAAGGAGGGGAAATGGAGCAGCCCTAGGCTAAAACTCCAGCAACATCCATTGTTCTCACTGAGATTCAGTAGATTTTTCCTGAATAAATGCTTTTCAATTTGTTGTATGTTTTTGGTGCATTTCCGATGTTGTGGCATGGTTGTTTTGATTGAGATTACATTGAATCTGTAGATCCATTTGGGGAGGATTGTTATTTTAGCAATATCGAGACCTTCAAGCTATGAACATTGCACATCTCTCCATTTATTGAAATCTTCATTTCCTTTTACAGTGTTTTGTAATTTTTTATTAAACGTATTTTTATGTATTTACTTTTTGAAATTATTATAAATGGACTTCAGATTTTCTATTTTTTGCTGCTAGTATATATAAATGCAAAAAACATTTTTTTTTTTTCTTTTTTGAGTATTCACCTAAGGTACTGCCACCCTGCTAAATTTACTTATCAGGTGTGGGAGCTCTTTTGTAGATTTCTCAGGGTCTCCTACATATACAATCATGTGGTGTGCAAATAAGGATTGTTATATTTCTTTATAATCTGTATACCTTTTCTTTCTTATCCTTGCTTTATTGTACTAGATAGAACCTCTAGTACAATTTTAAATAGACTTGGTGAGAGTTGACATCCTTGTTTTTTTCTTATGTTAGGTACAAATCATTGAGTTACTAGCTGTAGGTTTTTCACAGATGCCCTTAATCTGGTTAAGGAAGTTCTTTTCATTTCCTAGTTTACTGAGAACCCTCATCATGAAAATCTGTTGAATTTTATTAAATACTTTTTCTATATTGAAATAATCATATGGTTTTACTCATTTACTCTATTAATATGGTTTGTTACATTGATAGACTTTAGGATGTTAATGAAGCAATCTTATATTGCTAGGATAAATCCCAGTTGGTCATGATATATTATCATTTTAATATGTTGTTTGCTAATATTTTGTTAAGGATTTTTGCTTCTGTGTTCATGATGGATATTGGTTTATATTTCTCTTTTCTTGTGATATTTTTGTCTGGTTTTGGAATCAGAATAATACTGGTCTCATACAATGAATTCGAAAGTGTTCCTCTTCAGTTTTCTGGAAGAGTTTGTGTAAGATTAAGTTTATTTTCGTCCGTAAATGCTTGACAGGATTCACCTGTGAAGTCACATGGGCCAGGAGTTTTTTTGTGTGTGGGAAGGATTGTAACTACAAATTTAATTTCTTCAATTGCTATAGGGCTAGTCACATTTTCTGTTCCTTCTTGGGTTGGTGTTTGTTATTTTTGCCTTTCAAGAAATTTGTCCATTTTCTTTAGGTTATCAAACTTGTTAACAATATTCTTTTATTATGTTTTAATGTTTGTGTGATAGGTAGTGTTGTATCTGCTTTCATTTTTTGTATTGGTAATTTGTGTTCTCTCTATTTTTTTTTCCCCCTAGATCAGTCTGGCTAGCAGTTTATCAATTTTATTGATCTTTTCAAAGAACCAGCTCTTGATTTCATTGAATTTTTTCTTTTTTTTTTTAAATTTTTTATTTCATTGATTTTTTTTCTATTTAAACAATTTCTCCATGCTTTGGGTTTAATTTGCTCTCTTTTGTAGTATTCTTAAGGTTGAAGCTTAGATTATTGATGGAGACCTATCTTCTTTACTAATACAGTCATTTAAAGCTATACTTTCCCCTTTGTAGCTGTTTTAGTTTCATCCTACTAATTTTGGTATATTGTATTTTTGTTATCATCCAGTTCCAAATATTTTCTAGTTTTTGGGGCCAGCCCTGTGGCGTAGCGGTTAAGTGCACGCGCTCTGCTGATGCCGGCCTGGGTTCGGACAAGTGCACCAATGCACCGCTGGTCAGGCCATGCTGTGGTGGCATCCTATATAAAGTGGAAGAAGATGGGCATGGATGTTAGCCCAGGGCCAGTCTTCCTCAGCAAAAAAAAGAGGAGGATTGCCATGGACGTTAGCTCAGGGCTGATCTTCCTCACACACACAAAAAAGATTCTACTTTTTATTGTGATTTCTTCTTTGAACCAATGAATTTTTAGAAGAATGTTATTTAATTTCCAAATAATTGGGGTTTTCCTGATTATCTTCTTTTTGATTTATAATTTAATTCCATTTTGGTCATTGAACATATGATTTCTGTCTTGTCAAATTTATTGAGACTTGTTTGATGGCTCTACATATGGATTATCCTAGTAAATGTACTTGAAAATAATGTGTATTTGGCTATGTTGGGTGTACTGTCTATACTATAAATATTCAGTTGTGGAAACAAGTCATGTGAAGATAAATCTTCTATGTCTTTGCTGATTTTTGGCTAATTGTATCAGTTTTTGAGAGAAGGGTGTTAAAATCTCCAGCTATGCTTGTAGAATTGTTTATTTCTTGCTCTGTTATTTATCTCATATAGCCTTATGATTGTTGTCTTCCTGATTAATTGACCCTTTTATCATTATGTAGTGGCCCTCTTTATCTCCTGTGATACGTTTTGTTTTGAAAACTATTTTGCCTGATCTTAGTATAACCACTCAGGCCTTTTTATGCTTACCATAGTCTCTCCTTTTCTATCCATTTACTTTTAACCTAGCTATCTCTTTATTTTCTGTCTCTTGTAGATAATGTATATATGAGTCCATATTAACCATTCTGACAATTTTTGCATTTTAATTAGATTTCTTTTGAGAATGTGTTCCACTCTCTTATTTATTTATATGTCAGGTAATTTTGGATTGTATCCTTAATCATATGAATATTACGTTCTGGAGATTCTGGATTCTGTTCTTTTTCTCTGTTAAACGTTATTTCTTTTGTTTTAGCAGGTCATTTTCGTGGCTGGTTTTGGATTGTAAACTCTATTTCTTGGGCATCAGCTCTGGTCTGCATTCAGATAGTTTGTATTTAAGTAACTTCTTTGAATCTTTTCTATGTATTAGTTAGAGATGTGAATAGACAGAGTTTGGGGACCCTGTCCTGTCTCTTTTCCTTGGAGGATTCCCCTACTCTCTTTAGTATTTATGGCTCCCCAGGTTTGCTTTTTTAATTTCCGAAGACAGAAAGACTGGGTTTTCCCACTTGTGCCTTTGCTGCTGTTGTGTCACCATGTGGACTGTACTTAGTCCCAAGTGAAAAACTTTGGGTATGGGAACTTCTTTGCGTAGCTCATTTCCTTTCCTCCAAGAGAATGTACACTCCCCATCAGAGTCTGTCATCTTTTGTTCACTCTCCAGTTCCTTTAGGTAGTTGCTTTTTGTTTTGTGTCTAGGTTTTATAGTTTTCTGCAAGGGGAGTGGAGGAGTTCCTCTGGTAAGGTATTGAAGCAGAAGTCTTTTTTCCATTCTTAAATCTCCTCACTTTCCAAAAGACATAATTATTTCTTCTTCTTCTTCTTTCCCTTTTCCCTTTCTTTATCAATCTTATCTACTCCTCATTCTTTTACACTCAGTTCAAGCATTTTCTACAGTCATCTCAAAGAAAAGATTCAGGAGAGTGAATAAGAAATTGGAGCTGTGGTATTTAAAGGACTTCAGGGCCAAGTGCATGCTAAGTTATATTTAATAGAAAGGATAAAACTAAAACTACATACCTAATGGACTATTAGTATTTACTTTGAGTAACTAAGAGTATGAAAGCCAGGTTTGTCATCGATAAACTACAGAGTATTTTGAAACTCCCAATGTATCAATTTTTCTCCCAATTTTTATCAATTGGTATTTTAACTGTTGTTAAATTGAGTATAATTGTCATGTTAATACTTTTGATTTTATATATAGATAATTTTAGGGTTCTATTTTATGTGTGTGAGTGGTGTTGTCTTACTGACTTCTTTATATCCAAAGTAAAATACACTGAGAGCTGCTTCTGTATTAAATGCTTTGATGACACTAGTCATAGCTTCAGGGTTCCTAAGAATAGCCTTCAGCAGTCAAGAGAGGTAATTTTATGGATTCATTTATCTTTCATAAAATCTGAAGAACATTTTAAAAACATAAAGAATATAAGATAGTTTCAATATTAACATTTAAAATCTAGTTGATTGTACCTTTTTAATAGAGGCAATTATATGAAGCTTTTGAAATTGGGCTTATGATTTAGTTCTTTGTCAACATGTACCTGCAGGTATTTTCTGTTCATAATTTTTTTTCATTTTGATTCTGTGAATGTAAGGAGCCCTTATTGGTTTTGGAAAAAAGCCTAAATGATTATTTAGTCTGCCCTTTAATGTAGTCTGCCCTTTAATTTATAGGGGAGGAAACTGAGGATCAAACGATTGAAGTGATCTTCCAAGGTCACACAGTTTGCAAGTGACAGAACCTGGACTCCATTCCAGGTGTTCTGATTTATTACAGTGTAGACTCAGCCTTCCTTTGTGATAAATTGAACAATTTACCGATTTACCAGCAAGCAAGAAAATTGGGATTCTCGTGACAGAAATTCATAGTGCGGTTTTTGGTTTTTGTTTTGCTGAGAAAGATTCGCCCTAAGCTGACATCTGTTGCCAGTCTTCCTCTATTTTTCATACGTGGGTTGCTGGCACAGCATGGCCACTGATGAGTCGTTTAGGTCCACGCCTGAGGACTGAACCCAGGCTGCCGAAGTGGAGCGCACTGAAGTTAACCACTAGGCCACTGGGGCTGGCCCCCATAATGGAGTTTTGTAATGGAGAATCCATATTCCTTTAGATCAAAGCAGTATTCATAGATCTAGCTTGTTTTTAGTAAATTATGTAAGGAGTTAAAAGAATCTGTTTTTCAAAGTGATTAACTTTGGCCCTGCAAAGAACCCTAAACAATCCAAATCATAACTGTCCCAGCATTTCATAAAATGGTAAGATTTGACCCTGAGTAATGCTGTAAGAAATGAGGAAGAGGTAAGACAGGGCAAATATCTGTCTTTTTGTGAAATCACTAATATTTTAAAAGCCAAAAAGCATCAGGGCAATTGTTGGCTCTCTTTAAATGATCTGAGTTTCTTGTGCTTATATTTTGGTTGCAGGTTAGTAAAATTGTGTTTCTGGATAGATTATTATAAAATAACTTATTCAACAGTGTTGAGAACCTATAATTCTAAGTGAAAAATTCTCCACCCGCTTAGTTTTTATAATGTGTTTGAGTATTATTATTATTAATGATATGTAAACTTATAAATGATATTTTTTAAAGTATTGGGAAAATTTTCTATCCACACATGTCGTGGACAAAAGACCTGCATCATTATTTCATTGTTGGTTGAGGGTTTTTTTTTTTTGAGGCCATAATATTTTTTTCTCTATGTAAGTTTTATGCTTTCCAGATCATTGTCATATTATCCCTTTAGAGTAAAAAATGCATTTCACTTTTATTTAAATCTTTGGATTATTTTAGGACTGGCTGGACAATATAAGAGCATTCTGCTTATAGCACTCCCTACTGTTCCCAGGACCAGTTGACTGATGAAGAAGATGATGCAGTTTCTGCTGTAGACTTGAAGGAATCCATAGAGGTAAACAGGAAAACGTGACCTGACCTTTATAGCTAAGTCTGTCACTAAAGTTTTACCAAGAATTTTTTTTTTTGTTTGTGAGGAAGATCAGCCCTGAGCTAACATCTGCCGATCCTCCTCTTTTTGCTGAGGAAGACTGGCCCTGGGCTGACATCCGTGCCCATCTTCCTCCACTTTATATGGGACGCCCCCACAGCATGGCTTGACAAGCGGTGTGTGGGTGTGTGCCTGGGATCTGAACCAGCGAACCCTGGGCCGCCCCAGCGGAGCGTGCGCACTTAACCGCTTGCACCACCTGGCCAGGCCCAAGAATTTTCTTTTTAAATGTAAGCTTTTGAAATTAAGATTTCTGACAACAATGGAAGTAGTATTGCTCTTTGTTCAGTAATATTCTATTGCTATTCATAATGCGTCTGTTATGGTAATATTATCAAATGTCTCTGTAGATCTGCTCTAATATATGGGCATGTGCCTATGCGTATCTTGTTTTTGTTAAATATTTCTCCATTTTTGTAATCAGATTGTCATTCTATTTGAAAGTGCCGCCAGTAGGGGGAGCATGGATAGCACAACTTGCTTCCCTTGATGACTTCACTGTGTATTTCAGAGTTTAAATAATGCAACCATAGTGATACCTTTCCTAGTCAGTAGTTTCATTTAAAACCGCTTGTAATCTGTAACTTCATTGTAAGGTAAAGCATCAGTAATGAATGGAGAGGCTGTTATCTGAAGTAACATCAATGCCTTATCCATAGGGAAATATCAGCATATGTAATTGAAATGAAATAGGTATTTTTTTCTTGGTATCAATTTTCTGGCTATACCTTTTAAATGGGAATTGGGTTTGGAAGAATTATAGCTACGAAAGGCTGATGAGTTTCAATCCAAATAATTATGTCAGAGCATATAAATTTGCCTACTAAATTTAATCCCTTTTTTTAATGAAATGAATTAGTTCCAGGATTTGAATGTTTCTAAATCAACAACTTTAATGAAAGTTTGCTAATACCTAAGGAATTTTATTGACTTAAAGGCCTATAAATTTAAATAAGAAAGAGATTTTGACTCTTTCGATCCCTAATCTTAATTTATGATGGAACATTAAAGAATTTGAGCTCTTCCATATTTTGTCGAAGACATTCTCCAGGATTTATTGACAACTGCTTTACCAGTTAACACTACTGTTTTAAAGCCTAATATGTATGGTGATAACCATAAATGTAATTTTCAGATCAGTGAACTTTGCAAAAGTAACATCTACCAGAGCATCTAAATAACATTAAAACTGTTTGGGTAAATAAGGTTTAAATATCTATGGCCAAAATCATATTAAACAAGTAAAAAATAAAATTGTGCTAAATATTTTAACTTTTAGTCAGTATTCCCTAAGTGAAAAGAAATCCTTCCCTATTTATGTACCCTCAATATAAGGTAAATGATGAAACCTGGAAGGACTTATAAAGCATACCAGTATCTTTCCCAGGATTATGGTAATTTTAAGACTTTTTTAATGGAAATTACAGATAAAATAAAAACATACTAACTTGCATATCATTATAAAACTTTCTTGAAGAAATGTTTCTTCTTTAGTATAGTTTTCACATTTTTGTGTTATCAACCTCAACTTTACCTTTCATTTTACTCATTTGAATATTGTGTTCCTATGTTAACTTTAAAACCGTGAAGTTTTTGCCGTCTAGATTTTATAGCACCTGAAGTCAGTGCGAGTATTTGCCAGTGTTAAGCACTTCTCAGGTTTTGCAGGTTATAGACATGTCTCTGTCCAACAGAACTTGAATGCTAATTCTGTGAATCTTGACTCTGTCTCAGTTTCTGAAGTTTGGTCCAAAATAGGTAAAATCTGAAATGAGCTTCGAAGAATGCAGCTTGTGGTAGACTGGCTTCAGGATGCCCTTGATCCTTGGATTTGTAAGGTGCAAGGAAATTTTGGGACTGATTTGTGAAACAGATCTATTCTTGATGTATATAGACTTTCTGAAGGAAAATAGGAACTCTAGGACTGGAATTCTAAAACCATCTGAATTAACATAAAACTAACCTTATTTCCTCAATATGCTTTTGGACTAGTAAGTAGACCTATAAGAAATTAGGGATAAAAAATGCACTGAAAAAGTGGCCATGTTATATGATATTTTTGGTCTCATTTTATCTCTACCCAAAATGAGGGCCTCAAAAGACATAAAACATTTTCTTTTAGCTCTGTCACTGTCTGGAGATTAGGCTTCCAGGGAGAAAAGTATAAAACAAATCAGAAATGTTGGCTTCATGGTTGTTGCCTTAATGGCAACTTGAAAATATTTCAGAAATAAAAATAAGAGAAATTCAAGCACAGTATTGGTGCTTGAATACTGTACGGTCCAATACGATAGCTCCTAGACGCTTCTGGCTATTTACATTTAAATTAATTAGAATTAAATTAAAAATTCAGTTTCTCATTTTAACTAGCCACATTTCAAGTGCTCAATAGTCATATGTGGCTACCACCTTGGACAGTGCATCTATAGAACATTTCCATCATTGTAGAAAGTTTTATTGGACAAAACTGGGAAAGGCTATAAGATTTGGTGTGGTACTTGTGAAGTGGGGGTTTTATTTGTTGAAGATATCTTGATTCTGTAGGATCTGAACTGTGTCTGTGTTATAAGAAGTAATGAGCAGATGATGCTAAATTATAACCAAATGAGAAAGTAATATCAAACTTTCCTGATTTAAGGATAAATGATTCCTAATTAAAATAAATATGCAGAAAGATGAATGTACATCAATACAGAGCTGACAAATAAAGATTGGTACATCCATACAAAAATGAGGCAGATTTATATATATTGATATATTTAAGGTTTATAGAAAAGGGCAAGGTATAAAATGGTATATCTAGTATGTATGCTCCTACTTCGGAGAAAAAAAGTAGGGATATATACACACACATTTGTGTAGGCTTAGATCATCCCTGGAAAGATGAGAAATTGTTAGCAGTTGTTGCTTTGAGGCTGGGAAAGGAGGAAAACAGGGACTCTAGGACTGATAGGTATGTGAGGGAGAATTGCCTTTCTCTGTATATCCTTTTATTTATTTATTTTACTTTGTGTAAATATCTATTGCAAAATAAAACATAAAGAAGATTACATAGCAGGGCCATAATAATCACCAGGTACCAAAAAGAATGAATGTGCTGTGGATGGACTTAGATTGAGGGAATATGGAGCGTGGGGTTATCCTAGAAGTGGGTTTGGCTAGAGTTAGGAAGTCTTAGTGATGAGTCCTGGGACACCAGTACTGGCAATAGTGGCTATTTTCTGCAAAGAGGAAAGTTATTAGGGTTCTACAATCTGTTATTTTAGAAGTTTACTATTATTGAGGTACAATTTTTATACAGTAAAATGAATGCACTTTCCATCTTCAGTTTGATGTGTTTTAACAAATGTATATACCCTGTGTAACCACCATGCGTACAAGATATAGAACATTTTTGTCACCTCAGAAAGTTCCCTTCCCAGACAATGCCCTCACCTCCCTCTTAGACAGCCACTCGTCTGTTTTCTGTCATTACAGGCATTGTTAGTTTTGCCTGTTCTGGAATTTCATGTAAATGGAATCATACTATGTATGCTCTTTGGTGCCTGTCTTCTTTCACTTGCTATGTTGTGTGTATCAGAAGTTTCTTCCTTTTTATTGCTAAATAGAAAGTAGTCTGCTTCTGTTCTTAATTAACCAAATATGGATTGTCTGTAGCAAATAACCTAGAAGTAATGACCTCTCTACTACCCTATCTGCTCCTCCCTAGATGCCTTGATATACATTTTTGAGCTGTCCCATAGGCCAGGAATCATAAAGTAGTTTAACATTAACTTAAATCCAACTGAAATCTGGGTGGGCAGAAGTAGGAGCAGGAGACCTGTGTTGTAAATGTGGCTTAGCTGCTCACCTGGGTGCCTCTGACCGTCTGGGCCCCTTGTCTGTGGGTATGATTCTGTTCCCAGATAACTTCGGTTTTAAATACTGTCACACTTCTAATACAACGTATTAGACCATTGCTCGTAGTGGGATCCCATTTGTGGAGAATAAATGCAAATGAAACCTAAAAAGAGTCCCTGACACAAGGTGAATGGCATAGAAGTCAAGAATGAGACACCACGCTGGGCTCTGCAAAGAACTCATAGGCATTAACCTTCATAAATAGATTTTTAAGATTTCGTAGTATAACCAGTAGCTGCTAAGGAGAAATTATAGCAAATTGGAGAATGTGTTTATTTTATTGTATTAATAACCTCTTTCTGTTCTTTTTAGTATCAATTAAACAGCACTAATTGTTTAGAACAGAAGACACACGTTATACCCAACTATAAAACAGTACGTGTAGGTCAGATTTTCTCCAGCTGACCTATTATGTACCTTTTAAAACAAGTAAATCATTGGTCAAGAGAACTTTTTTTAGTAACTATCAGGTAGATATGCTAAGGGAAGATGAATGTGATTCAAGTATTTGAGCATGATGCT